>NW_025207909.1:0-499 GCF_004010195.1 Chiloscyllium plagiosum | reverse complement strand
TGCATTATCTCAGAGTGCATTATCTCAGTGTGCAGTATCTCAGTGTGCAGTATCTCAGCGTTGTCTATCTCTGTGTGCTCTATCTCAGCGCTCAGTGCCTCAGTGTGCCGTTTCTCAGTGTGCAGTATCTCAGCGTGCAGTATCTCAGCGTGCAGTATCTCAATGTGCAGTGTCTCAGTGTGCAGTATTTCAGTGTGCAGTATTTCAGTGTGCAGTATCTCAGTGTGCAGTATCTCAGTGTGCAGTATCTGAGTGAGCAGTCTCTCACTGTGCAGTATCTCAGTGTGCAGTATCTCAGTGTGCAGTATCTCAGTGTGCTCTATCTCAGTGTGCTCTATCTCAGTGTGCTCTATCTCAGTGTGCAGTGTCTCAGTGTGCAGTATCTCAGTGTGCAGTATCTCAGTGTACTCTATCCCTGTGTGCCCTATCTCAGTGTGCAGTATCTAAGTGTGCAGTGTCTAAGTGTGCAATATCTGAATGCGCAGTGTCTCAGTGTGCA
>NW_025207908.1:0-13723 GCF_004010195.1 Chiloscyllium plagiosum | reverse complement strand
GATAAGTACATGGGGGATGAGCTTAGATTAGTTCACAGGTCGGTGCAACATCGAGGGCTGAAGGTCTGCTCTACACTGTATTGTTCTATGTTCTAGCTCTTTTTCTTTCTTTTATTTGAATTGAATTCCTTATTTCCAAAATTACTCACTATGCGGGGATAATTTAAAATCCAGTCAGGACGTTATTTTCTTTTTAATCGATGACGAAAATCAGACAAAAGGAGCCGTGAATAAATTGATGCCGACATTTTGAGTGTAATTTATGTTCAACGTTAATCCACGGTGACTCAGTGGTTCGCGCTGCTGCCTCAGAGCACCAGGGACCCGGGTTCTATTCCTGCCTTCCGTGACTGTTGTGTGGAGTTTGCACATTCTCCCCTTATCTGCGTGGGTTTCCTCCCACACTCCAAAGATGAGCAGGTCAGGTGAATTGGCCATGCTAAATTGTCCATAGCGTAAGCTACATTAGACAAGCGTACATATAGGGTCGTGAAATCGGGCTGGGGGGTGGGTCGCTCTTCGGAGGGTCGGTATGGACTTGTAAGGCCGAAGGGTCTGTTTCCATACTGTAAGGAATCTAATATTATCCACATGCAAAAGTGACGACGGACCTGTGTTTCTGGCAGTAGTTTCTTTTGATATATTGCCCATTACGACTGACTATTAATTGAATTACAGAGATTTCAGACAAATGGCAATTACACTTGAAATTTAACTATACTGTCCAAGTTTCTTGATAAAAATATCTGTCCTGGTTGAAACTTTATTGCTGGAACAGCACAGCAGGTCAGGCAGCATCCAAGGAACAGGAGATTCGACGTTTCGGGCACAGGCCCTTCTTCAGAAAAAATATCTGTCCCCCGTGTCTCGCTCAAGTAGTCACGGAAAGAATGTGTCATCATGCTAGTTACGCGGATTCAGCTGGAAAAAGACAGCAATAGTCGTAAGGATAGAGTATGTTGGAGTGAAATGAGTAGAACTCAGTGATTGCACCCATTCTCAGCGTATTCCACATTGTAAATTGTGTCCTCCACAATATTGCCAAAGAAGTATCATGTCAAGTAGTAAATTTTGAAAGGTGTTCAAACGCACATGCATGTTCTGGAATAATCGGAATTATTCTGTAATAGCATCCAGTCTCGTGTTGCAAGCAAAATTGCTTCTGTGGCCTTAGTTTGTAACAGTGCTCCAATTAGTTAGTGTGTTCGAAATGATGCCACTGATCTGATGTGGATTTATTGTTTACAAAATGGCCCAGTTAGTGAGGCATGGTAAAAGTCTCATATATAACATTGGGGTCAGCAACCAATCTGCTGCAATATTGTGCAGAGAGTTTCGAAAGATATTTAATATTGCAAGCTGTTTGGAATATATGGAACAGTGTATGAAACAATTGTTACAAATTCTCACAACCAAAGGTATTAATCAGTTGTATTTGGGAGAACCGGTGACCCAGTTTGTGGTTTAATGAAGTGAATAAGTTCAGTCTGAGAAAGCAGAAGAAGTGAAATTTTACAGGATGAAAAAACGGAATAACTTGGTGTATGCGTCAGGCATTAAAATACTGGATTAGAATTTTGTTGTTCGTTTACCATGGCTAACTGCATTCTAAAAAAACCCAATATATATTTAACACATCACTGTAAGTACATTGTCAAATCACAATAAACGGGCAAGAAGATGGTTCAGGTCGATGAATGATTTTAAAAGTGAATCTACACATTCGGGTCTGAATGAATCACAGCCAGTGCTGAGTGACCATTTGTGAACACATCTGACAAACATACTGTGTTGGCTTAACGCTTAAAAGCTTAAATAAAACGATTTCGAGATGGAAATCAATGAATTAGAGTCTTAGAGATTATTTAGAAGTTGCATGGGAGAGACTTCGCAAGAAACGGAAAATCCTCAACGTTTATGACACATGCGGGAAAATTGGGAAAGGAGTACAAAATATTATCAATGGTCATAAATAACAAGGCAAGCTCAGTAAACATTTGAACTTTTATAAAATGCAAATGGCTTCGTAACCATCCTGTCCCCAGTGCAAATGAACGTGAATAGTATATACTCAGAGCAACGATTTAAGTGTGATGAGGAAAGTCACTGCAACTAACTAGGCAGTCTGTTGAAAGAGGGAGTACAGGCTTCTTTCACAAAACGACCATCTTTTTTTGCTTTGAACACTAAAACTCTTGTTTTAGACAAAAACTTATCAAACTCTCTCCATTTATCAATAGTAGAATTGCATGTCTTGGAGTTTGAATGATAGAATCATAGAATCTCAATAGTGAAGAGGAAGGCCCTTCGGCCCCACAAGTCCAAGCCGACACTCCAAAGAGTATCCCACCTGGACCCATTCCCCGACATTTCCTCTGACGAATGCACCTAAACTATACATCCCAGAACACTATGGGCAATTTAGCACGGCCAATTCACCTAAACTGCATATCTTTGGATTGTGGGAGGGAACCGGAGCACCCGGAATAACCCAACACAGACACAGGACTAATGGACAAACTCCACATAGGCTTTCACCTGAGGCTGGAGTTGAGCACGGGTTCCTGGAGCTGTGAGGCAGCAGTACTTACTGCCTGTTAGGCATTATTCATGACTGACCCTTGCTGCTGCTGTGTAGACGGGGAACACGATAAATTCTAATGTCTAAGATGCCAAATGCAACATTTAGAAAGAATCACTCATTCGGAATTTATTTGCTGACTAGTTATTGTGTATCATTGTCTCTTCCAGTATTGTTCGAGTGAAAACCTTACACTACAGCAAATGTTTGATGGGAGCGCCTTGCTTTGGCCACGAGGAAATATTAATGCTCTGCATGGCGTTCCTAATTATGTTAACTATGTAGTCAGTGCAGTATCGAGCAGAACAATAAGTAATTTTGTGAAAACTCCAAGCTGCCAACTCATGGATCACAAAGAGGCTCGCCAGCGTCCAAGTACTGTGCCTGCCTGTGTGAAAACCACTCGGTTAAATTCTTGCAAAGAAATGAGCATCGATGTTTGCTGCATATGTCACAATTCTTGTTTTCTATGTATTGCTTGACATCATGATTTCACACTTCAATTTTTCATTTATTTCGAAAATTAATGACTATTATTACCTACAGTTCAGTTGCATATATCGAATATATTTCCAAGTGTTGCACTGATTCCTGACACTTTATTCTGATTCCTCTATTTCAGGCAGACTTGTCGACACTCAAGCCGCTAGCGCAGGTAAATACACGTCATTATCACATGGAGTAGAACCGCTATATTCTGGTGTAACCGTCCAAATACCATGCTGTGGTGTCATCCTCATGCATTAAACTTCATGTGTTAAAATATCATGTCTATATAACTGAAGGGGATGCATTACACCTGAAGATCTGTATTTCTAAGGTTCCTGGTGATGACAGTGTGAGCTGTGAACTCCCACTCACACTGCTGTTCTCAGGTAGAAAGTGAATGAATGAGGGTTCGTGGAGAGGAGAGTGTGAAGGATCAGCTTCCACTTATATTGCTGTTCTCAGATAGAGAGAGAATGAATGGGAGAGTGTGAAAAATCACCTACAAGTACACAGTGCTGCTGTTGGAAACTCATTTTTATTATTTCAGTCACTGCTGAGCGGTGAGATTGGTCTCACATAACAACACAACCCAGAATATTTCTTGCTGCAATAGGCGAAAATGCCGATGCATTTTCTGATGTTCCCAGGGCGCGTCCATGGTACTTACTCGGCAGTGAGTGCTGATCACGATGGAAAACAGACCATTCCTGGCCCGCCCCTTTCGGCTTCACTGAAGTTGAAATATTTTCTGAACACTTGCCTGGATGGGTGCAGCTTCAACATTACACAAGAGGTTCGACACCATTTAGGACAATGCAGCCCTTGCTTGATTGGCACAATATCAATAAACATCGACGCCCTCCATCATTGACGCTCAGTTGCAGCAGCGTGACCCATCGACAAGAGGCACTGCAGAAATGCACTAAAGCTCCTAGGTGAGCATTTGTCAAGCACTCGACCACTTCCATCGACAGGGACAAGAGGCAGCAGATACATGGGATAATCACTGCTCGTGTACTCCCCATTCTGAACCACTCACCGTCCTGTTTTGGAGATATATTGCTGATTGAGAATCCTAGAATTCCCTCCCTAAGGACATTATGACTCTACCGACAGCAGATGGACTGCAGTGGTTCACGTAGGCAGCTCACAATGACCTACTGAAGGAGGCGGGGTGGGATATTTGATAAATGTTGACTCAGGAAGCAACGTCTATGTCCCATGAATGAATAATACAAATATTTTCAAGTTGGCCCGTTTAGAATAGCTGATTCTTTGGAAACATTTCTCTGACCCTCGCTCTCTGTGAGTGAGCCCCAT
Source organism: Chiloscyllium plagiosum (assembly GCF_004010195.1). Taxonomy (NCBI): domain Eukaryota; kingdom Metazoa; phylum Chordata; class Chondrichthyes; order Orectolobiformes; family Hemiscylliidae; genus Chiloscyllium; species Chiloscyllium plagiosum. The sequence continues at coordinate 9,333 of NW_025207908.1, read as the reverse complement.
TCAATTAAACGTCCCTTCCACAGTCAACATATGTGGTTCATTTTCTGAGTTACATTATTGCAGAGTGTAGGGTGTGCCATCCCCTCACAGCTATTGCACGGTGAAGTGGGGATTTGGGCTGTGATAAGTGTTTTCATGTTTATAAGTTGTCAACCTCCGTTGCTATTCCTGTGTTTTACAGAGACGGTGAGGCTGAGACTTGAGAATGGGGGCAGTCCTTGCGCTGGCCGAGTGGGGATTCACTACTTTTCGCTGTGGGGGACTGTGTATGATAATGAATGGGACCTTCTGGATGCCTCTGTTGTTTGTCGGGAGCTGGACTGTGGGAGTGCGGTCTCTGCCCCAGGTGGGGCTTACTTTGGAGAAGGATCTGGACCCATTATGACCGGGAACGTTGAGTGCAATGGGACCGAGCGCGCTCTGCGGGATTGTTCATCAGTGACATGGGATCACTACACCGGGTCATACACCAATAATGCTGGTGTCATCTGCTCAGGTAAAAATCGGCCGCCGTTTCCGTGTAGTTGTATCACAACCCGGCACTGTGTGAATCCAGAAAGTAATACTGTGACTGAACAGCAGTTGTTCAACAACTATCAACATCATTACAACAGTACCACTGATTTATTCGTTACCATTATATGAAGTGTTGAACATTTGAAGATAATGTGAGAACTGAGTACCTGCTGTTTACTCTCCGGTGAAGCAGCAGGAACAGGTGCCATTGTGATGTCATTTGAAGCCACATTGAGAGTGCTGCACCGCTGCAACTATCATATATACATCCCAATGGAAAATGCGATTCGATATTGTGCCTGCCCGCAGAATCACTTTGTGTCATTTATCTGCAGGCTGAAAGTGTTTTCATCCCTCTCTATCAGACTAGCTAAGGCTCCGGTATCTGATGGTGACTATAAACGAGGTCGACAGGACACCAGACCCACACAGAATGATGGAATATTTCATAAACAAATGCACCAATCTGTCATTCATCAGATGAATGTTCATCAGTCAATTATGTCAATTATTGTTACAGTTACTTTTTTTTTCTGATTCAGTGGGTTTTTTTTTCAGACCACGTCCTTCCAAGATTGGTGCCTGGAAGTGCCGAATGCTTTGGCAGACTAGAGATACAGTTCGTTGACACCTGGAAAACAGTGTGTGGTCTTGACTGGGATTTAAAAAACGCCAACGTGGTCTGTGCACAGCTTAATTGTGGCGTCGCCGTGTCTGTGTCAAGCTCTGCTCATTCGGGAGGCGGTAATGTGCTAATGTCGACTGAGGTCATTCAATGTACGGGCAACGAGACTCATCTGGGGAAGTGCCCTCGGTCTCTAGTCAATCACCAGGATTGCAGTGCACACAACAATGTCACCCTGATATGTTCTGGTGAGTCCAGAGGTAATGAAAGAAAATGAGATACATTTTGCTTTAACGTTTGTGAAAGTGATGGCGCAGGGATTTCTGAATTGGTCTACAGTGTCAAATCTAAACCAGTCCTTGTGATTTCCAATGTGATCATGCGTTAAGTACAACGTCATTTAAAAAAAATCCTGCAATTATTGGAAATTTAAGATGTTTTGAAATGTCTGTATTTGCATTGGAAAAGAATTATTTTCAAGTTCGTTAACTGTCTGCAGTCAACATACGTTATTGTCTAGATTGCCTAAAGGTAGATCATCGCGGAAATAGTAAGCATGAGTGAATATATAGACATTGAAGTGAATATCGAGCAATTAAATTTATGCCAAGACGGTCTTTTTTGCCCATCTTTTTTAAACTGTTCGAAATTATTGAACATCACACTTTCCATAAATTCTTCAGCAAGAATTTCCATCTCACAATACGTCATCATCAGACGTGTATCATCATGGTCATTTGTTCCACCATTGTATTCTGAACGGAACGTGCGTCCAAAGGCGAATATTTTCGATCCCTCACTTTCTATGTTGATTTTCAGCGCCCTTGCCGTAATATCACTATGCCTTTTACAATAATGCCCATATCATCCGTTATCCCACTGAGTATCATTCCAATTCACACCACAACTCTTCACGTAACTTTAACGTTTATGTCCCTTACTCTTCCAATGATCATCTCATGAGATCAATTATTTTTCTTCACCTGCCTTGATGGAGCAAGTCACAATCTTGGGTGACTCTATCTGCACCAGCACTATCGCTTAAAAGCCAACCACCTCAGGCCCAAGACAACCTTGTCGCAAATGGAAAGCTTTCATATTTTTATTCGAGTATCGCTCAATTGCGCTTCCAGAAGGACGATAACAACTTTTGTGAATCACGCATTTGCATATAATTGTGCACAATGTTTTTCTATCGGCCTGAGGAGAACTAGATAAAAAATCATCATAACTTCTCTGTTTATTCACGAATTAATTCTATTGACAATTTTAACTTTAAGTTGCATTGCTGATTATTCTGCCAGGTATTCTATCAAATTCAACTATCTCAGCCTTTGAAGGTCTTGGTCCTTCTGTCTAAGCACACTTAATCAATAAGTAAACGTTGAAGAAATGAAAAAAAAACTTTAAATATACCTTACAAGTAATTTTCTAGGTTGCCAAAATTCTCCCCACCACCTTTATTTGCCTTACGTTCCACCATTTGTCTATCCTTCTGCTGTCCTTTGCATGCCCAACTAAAATTGGTGCTGAAAATGTGTTGCTGGAAAAGCGCAGCAGGTCAGGCAGCATCCAGGGAACAGGAGAATCGACGTTTCGGCCATGAGCCCTTCTTCAGGTGTTTCCAGCAACACATTTTCAGCTCTGATCTCCAGCATCTGCAGTCCTCACTTTCTCCCCAACTAAAATTGGTAGCTGTCATGGTTTGAACACATCAATGCCTGGTATCATGAGCTAATTTTGAACTTTTATCCGCATGTGAATGCAAATTTTGGGAAAGTCTGTGCCCCATTCTCAAAAAAATCACAATTCCACGGCTTGTTGTCCTTTGGCAAACAACTTGTAGGAAGCTAGAAATCACCAATGTTTGCCACACAATCAGAGAAATTTTAGCTTAATTTAAATCTCAAAGATGTTTCAACTCCTGCGTTGACTTTTGGTAGGAGTCAATGTTATTAATAATGTACATCATTAACAGGGCAAGCTCGGCAAACCCTTGAATTTTTACAAAAGTGCATTACGGGTTCGTCACCATCCTGCCCCCAGTGCAAACCAACGTGAGTAATGCATACATGGGCAACGAGGAAAGGTGATGGAATTAATTAAGCAATGTGTTAAAAGAGGTAGCATCATATCCTTGGACCGAATACATTTCGTGGTTTGTTTTGACGACTGGAATTGTTTGCAGACATTTATATATTGAACTGTTTGTATTGATCCACGGTAAAACCGCATGTCTTGGAGTTGGGGAAACTGAGAATTCCTATTAGACATTATTCATGACTGACCCTTTGCAGCTATGTAGATAGGGGAACAGAACGTAACCTAATCTTTCAGGTGCCAAATGCAACACTTTGAAAAGAGAATCGCACTTTCTGGATTGATTTGCTGACTAGTTATTTGAGTCCTGTTGCTCGAATAAACATCCTAAGCTTATGCAAACTTTCGGTGGGGGCGCCTTGCTTTGGTCATTGAGAAATGTTAATGCTCTGTATGGGGATCATAACGATGTTGAGTAAGTCGGCAGCGCAGCACCGAGCAGAACGTCAAGTAATTTTGCGAGAGCTTCACACTGACAACTCATGGATGCAAAGAGGCTCACCAGTGCCCCATCGCATTGGTTTGGCAGTGTGTCTGCCTGTGTGTAAACAAATAAGTTGCATTTAGGAAGATAAATGACCATATGTGTTTGCTACAGAAATTTCATTTCCTGTTTTCTATATATTGCTTGAAATTATGATTTCACATTGCTGGTTATCATTTATTTCGCAAAATGATGACAATTGCTACTCTCACTTTATTGGTATTTGTTGAATTCATTCTTCAGAATTGCATTGCTTCCTGACACTTTATTCTTATTCTTCTATTTCAGGCAGACCTGTCGACACACAGGCCAATAGCAAAGGTAATTCCATGTCATTATCAAATGCATTGGCATCACTAAGTTCTGGTACATCCGTTCAACACGGAAGGGGGATGCATTACTCTCGAAGTTGTCCATTATCAGGATCCCTGGTGACGAGATTATGAGTAGCAATCTCCCACTGGACGTTCTCAGATAAAGAGACGATGAATCAGGAGAGTGCGAAAGGTCAGCTAGAAATGCAGTGCCGCTTTTTGAAACACATTTAAATTATTTCATTGTGCATCAGTCTAACATAACCATACATGGGACAAAAGTTCTGGCCGTGATAGATGGAAGTACCATTACATTTTCTGACGTTTCAGCGTGGGTCCATGTTTTTTCTTGCCAGTCAGTGCTGAGCACAATGGAATAGAAACCATTACTGACCTGTGCCTCTTGGGTTTACTGAAGTTGAATTATATTCTGAACACTTGCCTGGATGTGTGCATCTTCAACAATACACTGGAAGCTCGACACCATTCAGGAAAAATCAGCTTGCTTGATTGGCACCACATCCATTCCCTTCATCATCGATGTACGTTCGCAGCAGTGTAAACCAGCAGTGGGTGGCATGTTAAATTATTTCATTGTGCATCAGTCTAACATAACCATACATGGGACAATAGTTCTGGCCGTGATAGATGGAAGTACCATTACATTTTCTGACGTTTCAGCGTGGGTCCATGTTTTTTCTTGCCAGTCAGTGCTGAGCACAATGGAATGGAAACCATTACTGACCTGTGCCTCTTGGTTTTACTGAAGTTGAATTATATTCTGAATACTTGCCTGGATGTGTGCATCTTCAACAATACACTGGAAGTTTGACACCATTCAGCAAAAATCAGCTTGCTTGATTGGCACCACATCCATTCCCTTCATCATTGATGTACGCTCGCAGCAGTGTAAACCAGCAGTGGGTGGCATGTGGCATGTGGCACAGTAGTTAGCACTGCTGCCTCACAGCGCTAGAGACCCGGGTTCAATTCCCGCCTCAGGCGACTCTCTGTGTGGAGTTTCCTTCGTCTGCTCCGGTTTCCACCCACAGTCCAAAAATGTGCAGGTTAGGAGAATTGGCCAAGTTAGATGTAGGGGAATGGGTCTGGGTGGGTTGTGTTTCGGCGGGTCGGTGTGGACTTGTTGGGCCGAAGGGCCTGTTTCCACACTTTTAGATTAATCTAATTTCAACAAGAGGCTCTGCAGAAATTCACCAAAGCTGCTGAGTCAGCACCAGCCAAACACCCGACCTCTTCCATTTAGAAGGACAAGAGTCAGCCGGTACATGGAGTAACCATCACCTGTAAGTCCTCCCTCTAAACCACTCACCATCCTGTGCTGGAGATGTAATGCTAGAATTCCCCTCCCCCCTCCCCCGAGGACAGTGTGACTCCGCCTACAGCACCTGGACTGCAGCAGTTCGACAAGGCAACTCAACTCCACCTACTCAAGGAGGCGACTCAGGATGGATGATAAATGCTGACCCAGGCAGCGACGCCCATATCCTCTGAATGAATAATAACTATCTTCTCAACTTGGCCAGTTTAGAGTAAGTGTTTCTGTGGAAACATTTCTCTGACCCCCGTGTGCGATTATCCCTTATTAAAACGTCCCTTCCTCTTCCACCCAATACAGTTCGGTTTCTGAGTTATTTGCGGCAAAGTGCATTTGTCCCACTCCCTCAGATTCATTGCATGCCGAACGGTGAATCTGGGTTGTGTTGAGAGTTTTCATGTTTAAACATTGTCAATCTTAGTTGCTATTTCTGTACTGTGCAGAGACGGTGAGTCTGAGACTGAAGAATGGGGACAGTCCTTGCGCTGGTCGAGTGGAGATTCACTACCAGGGACAGTGGGGGACTGTGCTTGATAATTATTGGGACATGCATGCTGCTACTGTTGTGTGTCGGGAGCTGGACTGTGGGACCGCGCTTTCTGCCCCACGTGGGGCTCACTTTGGAGAAGGATCTGGACCCATTGTGACTGGAATGTTTTGGTGCAAGGGGACAGAGCGCACTCTGCGGGACTGTCCATCATATGAATGGGGTCACTACACCGATCCACATTCCAATGATGCTGGTGTCATCTGTTCAGGTAAAAATCTACTGTTGTTTCTGTGTCGTTGCATCAGAACCTGTTACTGTCTAAAACAAGAAAGGGATATGTTAACAGAATGGCAAATGCCAGTCATAATTAATGTCGTAATAATAGAATCACTAATTTATTCGGTATCATTATATAAAGTGTTGAATATCAAAAGGTAATCACAGAGTTGAGTACCTGTTACTGTTTTCACTCCGGTGAAGGTGCAGGGCAGGCGTACTTTGTGATTTCACTTGAAGCTACATTGAGAGAGTTGCACCGCTGGAACTATCACACATGGAACTCAATGCGTAATAAGATTCTACGTTGTGTTAGCTGACAGAATCAGTTTATATAATTTATCTGCAGTCTGAAAATCGCTTTCAGTTGGACCCGCTGATGGGAAGGAATCTGGGAGGTGAATATAAATTTTAGTGTAGGGGGACTACATCAGCATAGAGTGATGGAACGATTCACGTTCGAATCTGACATTAATCGAATGAATATTAATCGGTCAATAATGTTAATTATTGTTTTTGCAATTCATTATGATTCAGTGATCTTTCTACAGAGCAAGTCATGTTAGTACCTGAAAATTCTCAATGCCACGGAAGACTGGAAGTCCTGTTTGAAGACACCTGGCAAACAGTGTGTGGTCTTGACTGGGATTTGAAAAACGCCAATGTGGTCTGTGCACAGCTTCATTGTGGAGTGGCCGTATGTATTTCAAGCTCTGCTCGTTCTGGAGACAGTACCGTACTCATGGGTTCGAAAGTCTTTGAATGTACGGGCAACGAGACTCAACTGGGGAATTGTCATCGGTCTTCAACAACTCACTTCGATTGCAATAGACACAACAATGTCACCCTGATCTGTTCCGGTGAGTACAGACTTAAAGGGAAAAAAGACACATTTCACATTAATGTTGGTGAAAGTGATGGCGCTGGGATTTCTGGCATTGCTCGATCAGTGCCAAATTTAAACTACTCCCAGTGTTTTCCAATGTAGTCACGCATTAGTTTTAATGTGGTAAAATATACATGCAATTATCGGAAATTAAGATGTTTTGAAATGTACCACACTTGTATTGGAAAAGAGATTTCTTCATGATTGCAAATTGTCTGCACCCAACATATTGTATTGTCCAAATTGTCTAAAAATCTATAATGAGAATACTATGATTTGGAGATGCCGGTGTTGGACTGGGATGTACAAAGTTAAAAATCACACAACACCTGATTACAGTCCAAAAGGTTAAATTGGAAGCACTAGCTTTTGGAGCGCTGCTCCTTCATCCGGTGGCTCCTTCATCACAACCACCTGATGAAGGAGCAGCGCTCCGAAAGCTAGTGTACTTCCAATTACACCTGTTGGACTATAACCTGTCGTTGTGTGATTCTTGAATGAGAATAAGCACAAGTTAACATAGGTATATTGGAGTGAATATCGGACAATTAAATTCGCATTAACACTAGTTTTTGTTTGCCTTCCTGGCCCCAGTAATATTTTGAAGGACGGTTCCAAACTCTCCAAAGCAATTGGATAACTTTCTTTCCAACAAATTCTTTAGCAAGAATTTCTAGTTCACAATACCTCGTCACCTGACATATGTCGTCATGGTCATTTGTTCCACCATCGTATTCTAAACCTAATATTGATTCTAAAGGCTATCATTTTAGTTCAATCACCTTTCACGTTGATTTTAATTTACATTGTTTAATATCAATGTGTATTTGACAATAGTGTTCAGTTGTCCGAATCAATATGATTCAAATGCAGACCACCTCTCTTGCCCTCGACCGTGACATGTGTGTCCACCATACTTCTGGTGATCAACGGTTGTGATTAACTTCTTTATTCTTCAACTGCCTCGTTCAAACAATTCATATTCCCACATAAGTCTATCTGTGCACTTATATTTGCTCCCAAAACAGGAAACCATGGGCCCCGGTTGGTTGGTGGGGAGAACAGGTGCTCTGGGCGAGTGGAGGTCCTGCACGGGGAGCAGTGGGGAACGTTGTGTGGTGATTTCTTTGACTCAAAAACCGCCAGTGTTGTCTGCGAGCACCTTCAATGTGGGACTGTCAAGTCGATCCACAGAGATGATCGATTTGGGAGGGGATCCGGACCAGTGTGGACGGATAAGTACAATTGCCATGGAAATGCGAGACGATTGTGGGACTGTCCAATTTCACAGGGAGACATGCTCAACTGCTCCCATGGAAATATCGCCAATGTCATCTGCTCGGGTGTGTCTGGTAAGTCTGGTAGATGTCCTTCCTGAGGGAAAATAGTTAATCCGGTGAAATTTTGCGATAATTAATGTTGGTTTCCATGTCACTTGGACAAAATTTCATGCTGGGATTATTCACTGAGTTTGAACACCATCAGCTGCCATTTTGAAATGTAAAAAAAGTGACATCCTTCCTAAACTTCACATTCCATCGCTTTAGTAATCAAAGTTCCATGCTTGATTTGGTACAACGATGTTCTGATATATCACAGCATTTTGTTTCGGACTTAATGCGTCTGAAATCCATACTTGTGCCGAATTTCTAAATCTTTTACAAATACTGCGCGACATGGCAATGAATTATCTTCATCTCTGCATCTACCTAGAACATACTTCAAAGTCAAATCTCCCTTTCTCTCCGACGATGTTTCCAGACTCACTGCGTTCCTCTCGCACATTCCATGCGTGCTTCAGGGGTGGTGAGGAAATCCGAGTTAGAAATACTCTGACACATTGGTAGGATGTCGGTGGGGGGGGGGAGTTTGCAACTTCAGAATGGACATGTCAAAAAGAAAGACGTTGATTGCATTGTTTGGAATCTTTACTAATGTTTCCTGGGATAAAATGTAGCCAGACCACAGTGATCTGTTGGGAAAAGGCAGGGATCATTTGAATTCCCTGCTTCTCAGTTCCTTCGTATCACCTCCCAACCAACGTTCTGTGCCCTTCACAGGCCATTTCATTTCCTCTTCTCAAATGTTTGGAAAAGAAAGGTGATAGCAATACGAAAACTTTCTGTAAAACTGTCGGAACAGCTATCTCTAATGATTTTTAAACATCATACATTTACCTTTAATTGTTATTTCTCGATTGTATCTTGTTCAGTGCAATGGTTGTTCTAAATAAATCTCATGTTGCAGATGAAAGTTGGTCACCAAGACTGGTGAATGGGAGAAACCGCTGTGATGGCCAAGTTGAG
>NW_025207907.1:4775-13722 GCF_004010195.1 Chiloscyllium plagiosum | reverse complement strand
TTAAGAAAGAGGATGTGCTGGAAATTTTGAAAAACTAAAGGATAGATAAATCCCCTGGGCCAGATGGGATACACCCAAGGTTACTACAGGAAATGAGGGAAGAGATCGCTGCGCCTTTGCATCCTCACTGTCCACTGGAGTAATACCAGATGATTGGAGGGTGGCAAATGTTATTCCTTTTTTCAAGAAAGGGAATAGGGATAATCCTAGGAATTATTGACCAGTCAGCCTCATATCAGTGGTGGGCAAAGTATTGGAGAGGATTCTGAAGGACAGGATTTATGATTATTTGGAAAAGCACAGCTTGATTAGTGATAGCATGGCTTTGTGAGGCATGACCATCCCCTCACAAAGCCTTATTGAATTCTTTGAGGATGTGACAAAACACATTGATGAAGGTAGGGCAGTGGATGTGGTGTATGTGGAGTTTAGCAAGGTGTTTGATAAGGTTCCCCCTAGTAGGCTCATTCAGAAAGTAAGGAGGTATGGGATACAGGGAAATTTGGCTGTCTGGATACAGAATTGGCTGGTCCATAGAAGACAGAGGATGGTGGTAGATGGAAAGTATTCAGCCTGGAGCTCAATGACCGGTGGTGTACTGTAGGGATCTGTTCAGGGACCTCTGCTCTTTGTGATTTTTATAAACGACTTGGATGAGGAAGTGGAAGGGTGGGTTCGTAAGTTTGCTGATGACACAAAGGTTGGTGTAGTGGTGGATAGTCTGGAGGGCTGTTGTAGGTTTGACATTGACAGGATGCAGAGCCGGGCTGAGAAGTCGCCGATGGGGTTCAACATGAAAAAGTGTGAGGTGATTCATTTTGGAAGGTTGAATTTGAATGCAGAATGCAGGGTTAAAGGCAGGATTCTTGACAGTGTGGAGAAACAGAGGGATCTTAGGATCCATGTCCATAGATCCCTCAAAGTTGCCACCCAGGTTGATAGGGTTGTTAAGAAAGTGTATGGTGTGTTAGCTTTCATCAGCAGGGAGATTGAATTAAAGAACCGTGAGGTTATGCTGCAAGTCTATGGAGTCCTGGTTAGACCTCACTTGGAATATTGTGTTCAGTTCTGGTCACCTCATTATAGGAAGGATGTGGAAACTTTGGACAGGGTGCAGAGGAGATTTACCAGGATGCTGCCTGGACTGGAGGGCATGTCATATGGCGGGAGTTAGGGCTTTTCTCATTGGAGTGAAGAAAGGTGAGAGGTGACTTGAGAGAGTTGAATAAGATGCTGAGTGGCATGGATAGTGGATAGCCAAAGATTTTTTCCCAGGGTGGAAATTGCTATCATGAGGGGGCATAAGTTTAAGGTAATTGGAGGAAGGTTTAGGGGAGACGTCAGAGGGAGGTTCTTTACACAGAGAGTGGTGGGTGTGTGCAATGCAATGCCAGCGGTGGTAGTAGAGTCAGATTAGGGACATTTAAATGACTCTTGGCTAGACACATGGATGATAGCACAATGAAGGATATGTAGGTTAGTTTGATCTTAGAGTAGGATAAAAGGTCGGCACAACACTGAGGGCCAAGGGGCCTGGACTGTGCTATGCTCGAAAAGAGTGGAGGGGATCTTTAGTTTAAGTTTGCTTCTTAATTTAAAAGAGTAGAGAGAGCTTAAATTTCTGCTGAAAACAGTACAGGGTTCTTTACTCAGAATCTACATTTATTACAGAGGATCTTGGTGAAATAACTATAACTAGAGAGAAGGTGTTAAGTAAATTGATGGGATTAAAGACAGGTAAATTCGCTGGGGCCTGATGGCCTGCACCCAAGGATATTAAAGGCAGTGGGAGCCAAGATAGTTGATGTATTCGTTATGTTATTCCAAAATCCCCCTGGATTCTAGAAAGGTACCAGTGGATTGGAAAAATGCTAAATCAAAAAAGGAGAAAGACAAAAAGTGGGAAACGATAGACCAGTTAATTTGACCTCTGTCATGGGGATGTTGCTGCAGTCAATCAGAAAGGAGCAGATAATAACATTTGGAAAAACAAAGCTCAATTCACCAATGTCAGCAAGTCATGCTTGACAAACTTGCTGGAGTTCTTTGAGAATGTAACCAGCAAGGTGGGTCATCGGCATCCGGTGTATCAGGCATATCTGGACTTGCAGAAGGCATTTGACAAGGCACTGCATTAAGACTGACCCAGAAGGTTAGATCTCAGAGGGGTGAATATTAGCTTGGATAGACAGTATAGATTAGATTAGATTCCCTACAGTGTGGAAACAGGCCCTTCAGCCCAACAAGTCCACACCAACCCACCAAAGAGTAGCCCACCCAGACCCAACTCTGTCTAACTAATGCACCTAACAATGGGCAATTAAGCATGGCCTGCACATCTTTGGACTGTGGGAGGAAACTGGAGCACCCGGAGGAAACCCACGCAGACACAGGGAGAACGTGCAAACTCCACCCAGTCACCAAAGGCTGGAATTGAACTTGGGACCTGCTGTGAGGTAGCAGTGCTAACCACTGAGCCACCGTGCAGTGAGGTTTACTCTGTATCTAACCTAGTGCTGTCCTGTCCTGGGAGTGTTTGATGGGGACCGTATACAGGGAGCTTTACTCTGTATCTAACCCCATGCTGTATCTGTCCTGGGAGTGATTGATGGGGACATTGTTCAGGAATGTTTATCTTCTATTTAAAATAGTAGAGGGAGCTTCACTTTGTATCTAACCCACAATCCAAAGATGTGCAGGTTAGGTGAATTGGTCAGAAACGTCGATTCTCCTGTTCCCTGGATGCTGCCTGACCTGCTGCGCTTTTCCAGCAACACATTTCCAGCTCTAATGCTGGAATAGGTTTGGTTGGGATACTCTTCAGAGTGTCGGTGTAGACTTGTAGGGCCAAAGGGCCTGTTTCCATGCTGTAGGGATTCTATACATACATGATGAGATCTCAGTGTCCATGCACATAGATCCCTGAAAGTTGCCACCCAGGTTGATAAGGTTGTTAAGAAGCCATACAGTGTGTTAGTTTTTATTGGTAGAGGGATTGAGTTTCGGAGCCACGTGGTCATGCTGCAGCTGTACAAAACTCTGGTGCGGCTGCATTTGGAGTATTGTGTACAGTTCTGGTCACCACATTAGAGGGAGGATGTGGAAGCTTTGGAAAGGGTGCAGAGGAGATTTACTAGGATGTTGCCTGGTATGGAGGGAAGGTCTCAAGAAGAAAGGCTGTTGGTCTTATGAGGGAATTAAGGCGGTTTTCATGAGAGGAAAGGTTGAGAGGTGACTTATTTGAGACGGATAAGATAATCAGAGGATTCAAGAGGGTGGAGAGTGAGAGCCTTTTTCCTCAGATGATGATGGCTAGCACGAGGTTACATAGCTTTATCGTGAGGGGTGATAGATGTAGGACAGATGTCAGAGGCAGTTTCTATACTCAGAGAGCGTGGAATGCCCTGCCTGCAACAGTAGTAGACTCGCTAACTTTAAGGACATTTAAATGGTCATTGGATAGATATATGGGTGATAATGGAATAGTGTAGGATAGATAGGGTTCAGATTGGTTCCACAGGTCAGCACAACATCGAGGGCCAAAGGGCCTATGTTCTACTTTCTGTGTTCTACTTTCTATGTTATCTTCTATGTTATCTTCTAGCTTTCTATTTGTCTGGGGAGATGATAAGTGGTGTTGAATCTCCTGGTATTTTATGTAGTAGCTTAATCTATTACTCATGAATTGTAGGCCATTGGCACTCATAACAACAACAAAAAAGGAAGAACTGCAGGGATTGGAAATCAACAGAAATTGCTGGAAAAACTCAGCAGATCTGTCAGCATCCGTGGAAAGAAAGCAGAGTTAACGTTCTGAAGAAGGGTCCCTGAAACTGAAATGCTAACTCTACTTTCTCTTCACAGATGCTGCCAGGCCTGCTGAGTTTCTCCAGCAATCGTTTTGTTACTCATCGCAATGTCCGGAATGCTAAGATGACTGTCTCAGTGGCAGTTATTGAGATCGGCAGGTTCCAGTCACAGGCCCAGTTGATGGTGACAAGTTAGTCAGTTCTTGCAAGAATGAATAGGTCTACTCCAAGTTTCATTCATGTTCTGTCTGGGATGTCATGTGTCAAAAGCTAATGATGTGCATTACAAGGATTATGCTCGCTGACCTGCTCCTGAATCTTACTGCCCATATACAGACAGATGTGTCCATGATATTTTGAGGCCATTCTTTCATCATTATCTGTGGAGAGAAAGTAGACTTAACATTTCGGTTCCAGTGACCCTTCTTCAGAACTGACTATAGCTAGGAAAAGGTCAGTAAATATCCTGCCCTTGGGTTGGGGTGAGGCGAGGAAAGGTGGAGTATGATCCCAGAGAGAGGGAACAATAGTTGGGCAGACAATGGAATGGGTATAAATCAGTTTGGGGGACACAAAAGCTGATAACTGGGACCATTAGTATCTGATAATGGGCTGTTTATGGTAGCATCTCCCACTTTGTCAGGATCCAGGTAAGTCCTTTCACTGTCAATGAGGTCAATGGGATATGACCTCAGGCATCCTCAATTGGATCTTTCTCTTGCAACAAAGAAGGATCACTGGATCCAACATGTTCATCTGCTTCTTCTCCACAGATGTGACCAGGGCTGCTAAGATTTTCCAGCAATTTCCGTTTTCGTTTCTGATTTCCAGCATCTGGGGTTCTTTGGCTTTTTTTTTACTGCTTTTTCTCATTCAGCTTCAGGTTCATTTAGCATCCTCTCTCTTGCAGTCACATGAGTTCCTGATCATGATCTGTGATTGCCTCTTCGACTGGGTCTCAACATAGCAGAAGATGATTCACTACAGCTTCCATGCCAGGAATATCACTACCTCCTGCAATCTGCATTGACAATCTTCTGGAACAAGGGAAATTCCAAACAGCAGGCACAACCATCCATAATGCAGTTCGAAAACTGTTTCCACCCAGCTGCACTTGTCAGTAACGACCCTTCACATTGAGAGCAGTAAAGGCCTTTCCCTGGACAACCTTGAGCAACATTTCTTCAATAATCGTGAAGGAGTCAGTGAGATCTCTTCAAAGCTTTTGGATCAATCCATATTCTGAGTTTTCCACCGCTACCTTGCTGTTAATTCAGTCTGGGGGAGATGTCACTTTCTGGATTCCTCTCTTCTTTTCCAGTTCTTCAATCTTGTCTTTCAGAGTAGACTTAATGGCGGTGGAACTCTCCTCGCCAGATGCTAAGTGGGCCTCACTTTCTTGACTATTTCATGATGATATTCAGCAGGAGGACATCCAATATCTGTAAAAATATCTTTGTAATTGTCCGGGATCTGTTCAGCAATCTGGAGCCCTGCAAAACACTGCAAATCTCTTCTGACATGTGTAGAGTTACTATGAACCATTGAATTGTTTCAGGTGAGATGGGTAGATTTTACTCTCTAGAAGGCCACTTCTTCAATCTTCCCATCATACTGGGCTCCCAGCTTCACTTGGCCTCTTATGCTGACAACCATATTCCATCGCCCAGACTGAACCTTAACTTTTAGGGTTTCACTTTTGTGACACTAACTTGAGCCACTTCACACAGGCCTGCAAAACTCATGGTGTTGTACAAAGCACCAGTGTCTATCAACACTTAACCTTGATGCGGTCTTTCTGCAGTCATCATTCAAACAGATACTAAACATTATGGATAATGCCAATCTGTTGTATGAAGTCTAGGGATTCATTATTCCCACTGACTGTCACCTCTCCAGTAGCCACCATTATACACTTGCTTTGCCCTTTTCTAGCCAAATACTTGGACTTGGATTCATCAATTGAGTAATTAAGCTTCCTGGAGCTAGAGCACAGCTTTCTCCATGCTGTACATGTGATACTCCCTGCGATATCTGCATCCTCTCCTCGGGCCTTGAGCTTTCTACTGGCTCCTTTGCAGATTTTTTTTTTCCTTTTCCCAATCTGCATTTTTTGTTCCTCCTGGAATGTCTCTTAGCATAATGTAAAACCTTGTCTCGTCTCCTGATATGTTCTAGTTGATGATTGACAACCTCAGACGTCCTCATGTGTTGAAGTCTTTCTTTAAAGTAGGTATCTCCTCTCTGGGCAGATGTGCCCTCACAATGGGATCTCTTATGCCTCAGGCAATTCTTTTCTTGAAAAAGTCATCTTCCAGTTGTTCAAACACACTTAGCTAGATGTATCTATGAACCACATACTGATGAATAGTTTCCCTTGCCTCTTCAGCTCTGATATTAACCATAAACCATTCATATTCAGCTTTAATAAGGGATTCAAAGAATGCAGTGAAAGCCTGAAAAATGTCTGCTCCCTCAGAGAAGTCTAGGTTGCAATACAACTTATCGCACTTTATTCACCAGCATTGAAAGCAAAGTTGAAAGTCTTCTGACTTCAGTTTTTAAATATTCATTATGCTGTTATTTCACAGTTTTGCCATCAAGAAAGGAAAATAAAATCCAATTCTCTTTCATACCTCCTTTCATTATCAAAGCAACAGGGAGTGGAAAATTCATAGCCATTTGGACCTTCCTAGTTACAGGCTTTTTAACTTTCTCATTCCCGTCTTTTTCACAGTTACAGCTTACAGCTCTGAAAATCCATGCATTTACAGCTGCACCACCCTGGCATCATGTTATGAGTGTCTAATGCCTGTTACCAACTACACACAAAGGTACTCACAGCAGAAGTAGTGGTCACATAACTATGGTGAGCTAGCAAGCCCACCAAGTACAATTGCATTTCTCCAAACAGCACGCTAACAGATGAGTGGCCTGGACAGTTTCAGGGCGAATTGATTTTGCACATGATTGATTGCGATACAGTGTACAGCTAACAGTTAGCATTTAACCATTCTGAGCAGGCATAATGATGACGTTGCCAATGTATTTTAGCGCAGGTCTTCAGCGCAAGTTTGTGCATTTACAAAAGAGCAAGTGTTTGACTACGACTTGGCGAAGGTCGTGGTAGTTCAGGTTGTGCATGGTGCTCAGACAGCTTGCCTTCTTGCTCTGTATGATGCTCAGCTCTTGCCCTTTGTTTAGGTAAAGATGCCGATAAGGAAACTGTGAGGTGCAGCATCAAGAGACTGTGCTTGCAGCTCTCAATGTAACAATGACGTTTCTTTTAACGCAGCTCAGACTTACAGGGTTCCTCGATATCAAATCCTGGTTATTGGCCACAACCTGCAGCCAAATGATGCTGACGATGGAGTTGAGGATGTATGATACGAAGAGGTTTTTGTGCAGTGAGATCCTCTGGCAGCTGAGACTCCTGCAGGACAAAGCAAGATTGTCTTTCAGAGTTAGGATGAGATTAAGCTTCCTGCCTGACCTCACTGGAAGAGCACTGCCTCACCAACCATGGGTCTCTAGTTGCAAACTGGGGGCCATCCATGTGGACATGCTGAGGTAGGCTGAGATGCCCCATACAGTCAAATAGTCAATCAACATCTGAGCAGTACTGATCTCTGCACTGATCAGCTTGAGTCAGGATTTGTACGTTTATGGGTTCAATGGCCAGTGGGTAGGTGGGGGCAGGAGCAGCCTTGCTCGTTTGTTCTGCATCATGAGAGATTGAAGTTCCTATTCTGTCTGCTCCCTGGGATCTTGCTGACAGTCCAAAGCTCCCGAAATTGGAAAGATGATCAAGGGGAGGGAATGATTTCTAGGGCAGGGTGCCATCAACACACCTGGATCATTTCAATTACGGCTCACAGATCAATTCTGTACTTGTCTTGGGCCTCCTAGTCGGGTTCTGTACAGATCACAGATCACACGAAACATTGACTCCAGTGACTTCACTGGCCAATATGATTTTGTGAGCATTTAGTTGGAAATGCCTCCCGAATGGGGAGACTGCCTACACCAATTGGATTCTAGTGGATCAGGAAGACAGCTCATGAACACCTTCTCAAATCCAGACCCACAACAATGTGGTAGACTCTCAATTGCCCTCTGAAATGGCCTAGCAAGCCATTCAAGTAATACCAATTGCTACTGTCTCAAAGAAATAAAACCAGACGGATCACCGAGCAGTGACATTGAAATCGGAAAAGACAACGCCAGAAACAGCTCTGTGAGCCCTGCAAGGTTCTCCTCACTAACATCTGGGGGCTGATGCCAGAATTGGGAGAGCTGTCTCACAGACTAGTCAAGGAACAGCCTGACATAGTCATACTCATGGAATCATGCCTTCCAGACAATGTCCCAGACATCACCATCACCATTCCTGGATACATCCTGTCCCAATAGCAAAACAGAGCCAGCTGAGGTGGGGGGCGCAGTGGGGTACAGTCAGGAGGGAATTGCTCTGGGAGTCCTCAACATTGACTCCAGACCCCATGGAGTCTCATGGCTTCAAGTTAAACATGGGCAAGGAAACCTCCTGCTGATTACCACATATCATCCTCCCTCGGCTGATTGATCGGTACTCCTCCATGTTGAACAACACTTAGAGGAACCACTGAGGGTGGTAAGGACATAAAAAGTACTCTTGATGGGAGATTTCAATATCCACCACCAAGAGTACTACAGATCAAGCTGGTCAGGTCCTAAAGGACATAGCTGCTAGACTGGGTCTGTGCCGTGTAGTGAGGGAATCAACCGGAGGGAAAAACATACCTGACCTCATCCTTCCAATCTGCCGGCTGCAGATGTGTCTGTCCGTGACAGTATCGGTAAGAGTGACCACCACACAATCAAACAGTCATAGAGTCATAGAGATGTACAGCATGAAAACAGACCCTTCAGTCCAACCCGTCCATGCCGACCAGATATCCCAACCCAATCTATAGTCCTACCTGCCAGCACCCGGCCCATATCCCTCCAAACGCTTCCTATTCATATACCTATCCAAATGCCTCTTAAACGTTGCAGTTGTACCAGCCTCCACCACTTCCTCTGGCAGCTCATTCCATACACGTACCACCCTCTGTATGAAAACGTTGCCCCTCAGGTCCCTTTTATATCTTTCCCCT
>NW_025207907.1:0-2610 GCF_004010195.1 Chiloscyllium plagiosum | reverse complement strand
TCTCTGGATTCTTGTTATCTCATTTCTGAAGGCTTCCCATTTTCCAGCCGTTCCTTTACCTGTGAACATCTGCCTCCAATCAGCTTTCTTGTCTAATACCGTCAAAATTGGCCTTTCTCCAATTTAGAACTTCAACTTTTAGATTTGGTCTATCCTTTTCCATCACTACTTTAAAACGAATAGAATTATGGTCGCTGGCCCCAAAATGCTCCCCCACTGACACCTCAGTCACCTGCCCTGCCTTCCTTTTGGAGACAAAGTCCCACCTTCACATTGAGAATACCTTCCATCGTGTTGTGTGGCCTATCACTGTACTGAATGGGACAGATTTCGATCAGATCTAGCAACTCAAGACTGGGCATCCATGGGGCACTGTGGGCCATCAACAACAGCAGAATTATACTCCAGCACAATCTGTAACCTCTTGGACCGGCATATCCCCCACTCAACCATTACCATCAAGTCATGGGATCAACCCTGGTTCAATGGAGAGTGCAGGAGGGCGTGGCAGGAGCAGCACCAGGTATAGATTAGAGTGGTGCTGGAAAAGCACAGCCGGTCAGGCAGCATCCGATGAGCAGGAAAATCAACGTTTCGGGCAAAAGCCCTTCAGCAGGACTGAAGGCAGGGAGCCTTCCAGGATGGAGAGAGGTGAAGCTACCAAACAGGATTACTTGCATGCCAAACAGCAGAAGCAGCAAGTGATAGACAGAACTAAGAGATCCCACAACCAACGGATCAGAACCAACCAAGCTCTGCAGTCCTGCCACATTCAGTCATGAATGGTAGTGTACAATTAAACAACTCACTGGTGGAGGAGCCTCCACAAATCTCCCCATCCTCAATGGTGGAGAAGCCCAGCACATCAGGGCAAAAGATAAGGCTGAAGCTTTCACAGCTATCTTCAGCCAGAAGTGCTGAGTGGATGATCCATCTCGGCCTCCTCCAGTGATCTCTGGCATTACAGATCCCAGTCTTCAGCCAATCCGATTCACTCAACGTGATATCAAGAAACGGTTTGAGACACTGGATTCTGCAAAGGCGACGGGCCCTGACAACATTCCCCACTTGCCTGGATGGGTGCAGGCCCAACAACACTCAAGAAGCTTGACACCATCTAGGGCAAAGCAGCCGCTTGATTGACAACACATCCACAGGCATCCACTCCCTCCCCCACCGATGCTCAGTAACAGCAGTGTGCACTATCTACAAGAGGCACTGCAGAAATTCACCAAAGATCCTCAGACAGCACCATCCAAACCCATGACTACTCCCATTGAGAAGGACAAGGGCAGCAGATATATGGGAACACCACCCCCTGCAAGTTCCCCTCCAAGCCACTGACCATCATGACTCGGAAATATATCCCCATTCCTTCACTGTCGTTGGATCAAAATCCTGGAATTCCCTCCCTAAGGGCATTGTGGGTCAACCCACAGCAAGTGGACTGCAGTGGTTCAAGAAGGCAGCTCACCACCAGCTTCTCAAGGGGGCAACTAGGGACGGGGTAATAAATGCTGGGCCCAACCTGCGACACCCACATCCAATGAATGACAAGCAATCTTTTGTGTCAGGGAAAATTATGGGAAATACGAATAAACTTCATCACAGTTGGTTAGAATGTGGGATTCTCTGCCAAAACCCATAGTTGTAGTGCATTTCATTCATGCTATCAAAAGAAACTAGAGAGATTTACTGGAAGGAGGAGTAGAAAAGGATTTGGGGAGTGACTAGGGAGAGTAGGATTAGATTAGATTAGATTACAGTGTGGAAACAGGCCCTTCGGCCCAACAAGTCCACACCGACCCGCCGAAGCGAAACCCACCCATACCCCTACATTTACCCCTTACCTAACACTACGGGCAATTTAGTATGGCCAATTCACCTGACCCTGCACATCTTTGTGATGTGGGAGGAAACCGGAGCACCCGGAGGAAACCCACGCAGACATGGGGAGAACGTGCAAACTCCACACAGTCAGTCGCCTGAGGCGGGAATTGAACCCGGGTCTCTGGCGCTGTGAGGCAGCAGTGCTAACCACTGTGCCACCGTGCCGCCCCTATTAGACTGGGTGGGATATTAAAGGCTGCGGGAAATGAGGGGGAAGAGGAGGAATTTGTCTGGGTAGGATATTAAATGGTGTGGGTAAATAGTGAAAGAGTGTGATTAACCTGTGTGGGATACTCAAGGCTGTCAGGAGTGAAAATGAGACTGGGATCATGCATTTTGGGACACAAAAGGGAATGTGGAGGGCATTGAGAGCATAATTAGATTGGGTGGCATATTAAAGAGTGTGAGGAGAGAGGGGGAGCATGGAATTAGACTGGGTGGGATATTACAAAATGTGGTGGTGATAGGAAATTTTAATTTGCCAAACATTGACTGGGATTCAATTCGTGTTAGAGGATTGGATGGAGCAGAATTTGTAAGGAGTATCCAGGAGGGTTTTCTAGAGCAGTATGTGAGCAGTCCAACTCGGGAAGGGTTGGGAATAGTGATCACAATTCTATAGGTTTTAGAACATACATGGACAAAGACAAAAGTGGTCCTAGAGGAAGAGTGCTAAATTGGGGGAAGGCCAATTATAACAAAATTCAGCAGGAGCTTGGA
>NW_025207906.1:9679-13717 GCF_004010195.1 Chiloscyllium plagiosum | reverse complement strand
GGGCATGGCTTTAGAGTAAAGGGAAGACCTTTTAGAATGGAGATAAAGAGAAACTTCTTTAGCCAGAGAGTGGCGACTCTGTGGAATTCATTGCCACAGAAGGCTGTGGAGGCCAGGTCATTGAGTATATTTAAGACTAAGATAGATAGGTTCTTGAGTATCAAGGGGATCAAGGGTTACAGGGAGAAAGCATGAGAATGGGGTTGAAAAATTTATCAGCCATAATTGAAAGACGGAGCAGTCTCAATGTGCTGAATGGCCTAATTACTGCTCCTATGTCTTATGGTCTTATTGTGCATTAGGCTTTTGTTCGAAGGTTCTGAATTTTATTTTTTACTTCAGGGTGAGAGTTATTGATGAAATCATTGATTGTAAAACTTTTAGTTTCAGCTTGGCAGGTTTGCAGAAGTCTTCGTTGAAGCTTGATGTTTAAAACGATTGACCCTAAAGGAAGTAAATAATTGAGAGTTGTTAAAAAAGGAACCACTTTAATATAATGAGCTTAGTTCAAAAGTTCCAGAGCAGAAATGTTTCATTAATATCCTGAAGGAGTTATTTGTAGCTGGGAAAGTGTAATGCCAGTTTTATGAAGGTAGCAAATGCTACTGATGCCCACATCTCATCAACAAATGTTCACAGTTCAGAGACTGTCAAGTAAATTGGGCTGCAAGATTGTTGGTGTGCTGATGGCAAAGGGGATGGTAGTGAAAGGTGGAGCCTGGGGCAACAGTGTCTCAAACATTGCAGACAAACACATCTGCAGAAAGAGCAAAACCTGGCAGTGAAATGTCATGCCACTAGATTTCATTTTCATTTGCAGGAGGACGCTATGGAGCCTCTGATAACTCAGTGCAAACAAGCTGAGAATGCACCTCAGGCAAAGTGTCCTTACCACTCTCACTTTACAAACTCTCAGCTTCTTGTTTGCCAGTTTTCACGGCACCCTTGGCAGACAAATAAGTCTCATCGAGGATCTTATATCTAAGTAACTTAGTTATGAGATCCTCACCTGAATTATACAGGCACTTCAGCTGTTTAAAACAAAACAACTGTGTTAAAATAGCCCAATAGGAGGGCTGTTGTCAAATGTGCCCCTCCTATTTTCTCCCATTCTGGCCTGTCTCCATCAGGAGAGGAGAGTTATAATTTTTTTCCTTGCCTCAGAGTGTGTCAGTCAGCTGTGCAACATATACTCTCCTTTCACTCTGTGGCATGTATTTAAATCCAGACTTGACTGACAGTGATGAATGTCTCCTCTTGTTCTGTAGCTGTAAGGTTTCCATTTGAAATGATTGTGGAGCCACATGGGTGAGCCCACACCGATGCTAGCTGTCACTCAGGTATGGTACATTTCAAGGCTCCACCTGTGTCCTTTGTGGAAACTGACATCATTATGTCACATCTCAGCAATGCTCAGCAAACCCAGAGGATACTGGAACTG
Organism: Chiloscyllium plagiosum; assembly: GCF_004010195.1. Lineage (NCBI taxonomy): Eukaryota > Metazoa > Chordata > Chondrichthyes > Orectolobiformes > Hemiscylliidae > Chiloscyllium > Chiloscyllium plagiosum. The sequence goes on along the minus strand of NW_025207906.1, from coordinate 12,276 downwards.
GGCGATCGTTATGTTAGAACAAGGAAACGTCTTAATCCATAATTTACAATTAAATTATATTGTTGTACTTGTTTCCTCTACTTTTGCGATCATTATCTGGTCAGCTTATTTAATGTGTTGTAGCATTAATTTACAACAAGTCCCATGTATTTCCGACACACAGCACTGTTTTGCTTAACAGTCTTTGAGATGATTAAATGTGCCAGTGTCTGAGTTGATGGGGGTGGGGAAGGTGTGGGCACTTCTGAAAAACATCATATCATTTGTAGGACATTTTGCCTTAGGTGCATCCTGAGCTTGTTTAGAGTTATCAGAGGCCCCATAATGTCCTCCTGCAATTGTTTGCATCTGGCATGCCACCAAGCTGAGATTGAAAATACAAAGGCTTCGTTGAAGAAGTTTCCGGCACCCAACATAAACTTAATGCCGAGTCTGATGAGCTACGACTGCATCTTCTACTTCAGTGATGGACATTTTGCCCAACTTATTAGGGAAACAGGAAGGCTCCAAGACCAAGAGTTAAAAGAAACAATTCACCTAAAGCTATTTGAAAGTGCATTTAGTTACAGCTGTGAAGGATTCAGTCCAGTTTTGTTGCGCCCAACAATACGTACCTTACTAACCAATAAACATTTGAGCAATTGAAACCGAGTACAACAATTCACTCTAAAACTTAGTAGCTTAATCATTCTAATAATGTTTTCTTTTTTAAAAAGAGGATTTTTAAGGCTTACAGTTTATTTAAAGAGCAGAGGAGGGCTCAGGTGGTGTAATAATTGGCACTGCAGTGTTTCAGTGATGTGACCCATTCAGTTCACTGCTAAGCTGAGTGCAAGCCAGATGTGAGCTGCAGTAAGATGGGGATCAGATGTGTAATAAACCTGGCCATGTCTGCCTGAGGTGTTGCTAGTTAACAGCATTGAAGAGACCAGTGTGATCTTTTTCCCCTCAAATTTAGCAATTCCATGTCCACGTTTCCTCAGGAATTGGAAACAAATGCTATCAAACATAATTTTTCCATTAATAAGCAACACGGGCTGATAGCACTAATAAAATAATGATGCTATTTATTTGTGCATGAATGAAAATTGAGGTTATTGATTTATCAGTATATGAAGAATCAGAACTGAAGGCTAGTTTAATAAAAACAGCCATTACACTATTATTCCAGTTTTAATCTTGTTCTTTTTTATGAGGTGAGCAAACAGTTTCCATCTCAATATAGTATTCAGTTCAAACAAAAGGAGTACTGTTCCTTCACGTTTTTTTGGCAATTGTTGATTTTGCTCTTGCCTTTTAACTGGAGATCTTGCAACATCAAGAAGCTTAGTGCTTTACACTTAAGTTGCTGAACCATCATGAGTGCGAATTGATATGTGTCATGTCATGTATCAATGGTGACACAGAAGTAGTGGCACCTTGCAGTGAACTGTGTTGTCACTAGATTTCATTTTGCAGGTAGTGAACTGAAATTTTCAAATGGGTCATGCAACAATGTGCCCTATAAAACATCAATTCTATCCGTATTCAATATTCATTATTTGCCCTATATTCACGTCATCACACATATGCATGGTTCAATCATTGTTTCAATGCTGCATTTATCGATCACATAACTGATGCAACGCAAAATTTATAAGACTATAATCTGACACCTCAAATACTTAACGTTTACAGACTGCAATATGATGAAATACTGGGAAAAAATTGGAAAAAAAGTGCAAATTGAAATCAACTATAAAGACTTTAATAGCTATTGTACGTGATTAACATCTATCCTTAATCATTTGTTTTAAAACAGAAAGCTGAAGTTTGAATTTGAGATCCAGAAGTTTTAGATACCATCTTTTCCAAACTTCGAAACTGTATGGCCCACGGCTCAGTATTCTACATCCCAGATGTCTTGCAGAGAAACTCTTTCTTCCATGAGGAGGATCAGTAACCAGAGGACAATGACTGAAAATAATTGGCAAAAGAACCAGAAAGGATGTGAGGGGAATTTTTTTTATTGCAGAAAATATTTATGATCTGGAATGTAATGTCTGATAGGGTGGTAGAAGCAGATTCAAAAGTTACTTTAACAAGAGAGTGGGATAAATTCTTCTTCAAAAAGAAAAGAGTAAATGAGGAGAACTAATTGGATAACTCTTTTAAAGTGCTAGCCCAGATAGAGTCATAGAGTCATAGAGATGTACAGAAACAGATCCTTCGGTCCAACCTGTCCATGCCAACCAGATATCCCAATCCAATCTAGTCCCATTTGCCAGCACACAGCCCATTTCCCTCCTTAACCCTTACTATTCATATACCCATCCAAATGCCTTTTAAATGTTGCAATTGCACTAGCCTCCACCACTTCCTCTGGCAGCTCATTCCATACACGTACCACTCTCTATGTGAAAAAGCTACCTCTTAGGCCTCTTTTACATCATTCGCCTCTCCCCCTAAACCTATACTCTCTAGTTCTGGACTCCCCCCCCCCCCCCCCCCCCACCCCAGGGAAAAGACTTTGTCTATTTATTCCATCCATGACCCCCCCATGATTTTATAAACCTCTATAAGGTCACCCCCTCAGCCTCCGACGCTCCAGGGGAAAC
>NW_025207906.1:5138-9294 GCF_004010195.1 Chiloscyllium plagiosum | reverse complement strand
ACAGACAGAAAAATAGCATTTGAGTCGAGTCGATTTAATTTTCATGACAGCAGACTTGGAGCCACCGCTGGCTGAGTTGGACTCGTCAATGACGTACCGGGTATGTGGTTTTTGGTTTACGAAAATCAAGGCATTGAGGCAGACGCCCCCAATGGGAGAAGGGACCTCCGGAGGTAAAAGTAGATAAAATGGAAATGATAACTGCACCGCAACAGAGAGACAGAGATAGCTGAACGCTTTTCCAGTAACGCTGAAATTGGGCTCCAGCACGAGCAAAAAAAAAAGAGAGTCCACCAAATGGCCAACCAAAAATATAATACTTGCTAAATAATTACGACCCAGAGTCTGTAAAGCATTTAGTATTGTGGATCAAGGTATGTGGTTTTCCAGAGGGAGGAAATCTTAGTAAAAGGCAGGTGGAAATACTGAGGTCACGGTTGGAGGAGAGAGAGAGAAGGAGAAACGGAAGGGAAAAAATAGAGTCCGTAAACTGGAGTGCTTATAACATGTGGAAGGCTGAGACTGACATCAGGGAAAGGAAATCTCAAGTAAAAGATAGCTCAAATACACGTACAATCACCAGCGCACATGCAGACGAGTTTGGAAAACAACCTAATGCAACTTCACAGTGTCTTATGTCTGTTTCAGATCCTGCCCTTGATGACTGCCCTCCGGGACCTACAGCCCCCCTACGAGATCCGCTTGGCGAAGGTTCCAATTCAGCGGCTGCCGCCTGGGTGTCTGCTGATTCGCCGGTGGTACTTCGTACGCACAACCTATTGGAGCGAGAAGCCCAAAAGAACGATGACCACTCCAACGCAGAAAGATATCCAAGACCTGTTCGCGATCGCTCCTCGACGGACGATGAGTAAGATGGCGAGAGTACTGTCGTGCGATGACCTAATTAAGTTGTCCTGCAAGCGCAAGTGGTTGAAGTTGCAAGTCCAGAAGGGTACCCAATGTTGGTCCAGCGGCCATGGACCATGAAGGATTTGGAAATTGCCGAGAGGCAATTGCCTGAACCACGTGAGTTTGGAGGTAATAAGTTCACCGAAGAAGTGACAAAGTTCTGTACTGCATTCCATCCCACGTCACATGAGATGAAACGTCTGCTGGGACAAATGGTGGGTGCCGATGTCACCAAGATCAAGTATAATTGGCCAGCTGCAAACATCCAAGCCAGAGCAGCCAATCCGTAAGCGGAGCAGAACGGAGATGTTAAAGCTTTTGTTGAAGTGCTGGCATCCGCCTGTAGGGAGGCATTCGCAGAACGAATGGAAATGACAAAAATTGCAATGTGTAAGCAACAAGAAGGTAAGACAGTGTCCCAGTATCGTACTCGCCTCACTGAAGTGCATAACATCCATAGTGAACCTGGACCAACCGATGACAGAACAGCAGAGAAATCACGCCGTATGAGGCACACCTGAGGAACAGCTTCATCAATAGTATGAAGGAAAAAATAGCGAAAAAGATAAAAGACTCATGTATTGCCTGGGACACGAGAAAGCTGAATTTGATAGAACAACATGCGATACATGCTGAAAAATTGCTTAGCCAAGAGAAGGATAAGCGGAAGCTAAAGATGGAACAGCAAGCACATAAAGCTCAGCTACCTATGATGCAAATGGTCACGCAGCCGTTGGAGAGAGGTGCTGCAGGAAGAGACTGAGGCAGAGGTGGATGTCGCAGAAGAGAAGGAGGTCGTGGAAGTTGTCGCAGAAGAGGGGCCGGCAGAAATAAATCGGGCGGGTGCTTTGTTTGTGGAGCAATGGACCACTGGGCGAGATAGTGCCCACACAGACAGCCTCAATCGGCCCTGGAGGCTGGACAGCAGGATGATTGACAGGGGAAGGCTGAGGTGGAGGTGGGAAGCCCACAAGGTACAGTAAGTCTCTTTCTTTTATGCTTGGCAACGAAGACTCACTTATGCTTATCTATTCTACTAACCTGACAGGCAATGAGACATGTCACACCTCTACTTTCAGCGCTGAGATTGCGAAGTGTGGACAGTATGTCCAATATCACAATGATGCGTATAAGTCAATGCCCAACTCTATGTTATATGTTGAAGGTACATCAGATACCTTTTTGGAAGATACTGGGGCAACATAATCATTCCTTAAATTAAGCCAGTTCAGACAATCGACACAAATAAAGATGAGTGAAAGGTTCCTGAACACAACGAGTGCATCAGGAGTCGTGGTGCGGGAGAGATTTTCCGCACCCCGATTGTGGAAAACTACTAATGATGAAACTTTCCACTTCTCCTTCTTGTTATTGGAATTTTGTCCTTTAAATCTGATGGCTTTGGACCTCATAAGAAGCATGAGGTTGGACTTGGTCAGTACTCCGATAGGCTTGCAGGTAATTCAAAGGGAATATTTACCAGTGAAGTCTGTAAAATATGACCCACGATCCCTGATGTATATCTAAGAGTGGCGATAAGGCCAAAGAGCGATACGTTTAGTGAGCAATTCACTCACCCTGGAAGCAAGCAAGCATGTTTATCCTATTAACACCGATTTTCTTGCCGGAGATATGCTGTACTGCTCAGAACACATACACCGTGATGGCCCTGATGAATCATCTGAGAAGGATTGTTTCAGGAGATTGGTTAGACCAGATCACTTATTATTGTGCGATTTTTTACTGGAGTGATCACGGATGTGCAGTCAGTTGTGAACTTATCTAAGGTATCCGTAACAGCATGCAGACCCTATCTTTTTGATGTGGAAGGCTCCGCTCCTCACGTGTCACTGGCAAAGGCGTCTGGTGACAGGTGGCAGGATTTGGGGCCATGGGTACTAAGGGCACAAAGAACGAAAGGTTGGGTCTTCATGGACGATGTGGGTGTCTGGTTCAATGCAGATATGCGGACATATAAGAAGAAACTTAATTGGCTAACTCAGGCAGATAGGACCATCTAGGTAACCCCAGCTAGCCCTGAAAAGTCTAAGGGGCTAGCCTCAGATAGAAGCCTCAGACCCAAGATTAAAAATGGCCCCTACTGAGTTGTGGGCAAAGGGCAAACATGATATGTGGCTTAGACGGGTCTGTGAGCCCAGAAGGGTAACCCCGAAGTCTGAATAACGTCCTTGCAGAGCACAATACCCGTTAAAACCCGAAGCCATAGAAGGAATTACTCGAGTCTTTGAATCCCTCCTAAAGGTTGGAGTGATAATCCCCTGTGAAAACTCATTGGTGAGAAACCCCCATTTTCCCGGTGAAGAAGGCAAACATTCCTGGTGAACCGGAGGAATTGAGGTTTGTTCAAGACCTGCAGGCAATCAATAGCGCTGTTCTGCCGCACGCCCTAAATGTTCCTAACCCTTATACTATATTGGCTCAACTTCCACCGGACAGTAAATGGTTCTCTGTTGTGGATTTAGCAAATGCCTTCTTTAGTGTACTGGTGCACCCAGATAGTCAATTCTGGTTCGCGTTTTCATTCAAAGTGAAATCATATACCTTCACGCGACTTTGTCAAGGTTACTGTGAGTCCCACACCAGAAATAATGAGGGTCGACGCAGGAGTCTGGAGAGTCTTGCTCTAACCCCTGAGTCAGCGCCTTTGCAGTATGTAGATAGAACATAGAACATAGAACATAGAAGAATACAGCGCAGTACAGGCCTTTTGGCCCTCGATGTTGCGCCGATCCAAGCCCACCTAACCTATACTAACCCACTATCCTCCATATACCTATCCAATGCCCACTTAAATGCCCATAAAGAGGGAGAGTCCACCACTGCTACTGGCAGGGCATTCCATGAACTTACGACTCGCTGAGTGAAGAACCTACCCCTAACTTCAGTCCTATATCTACCCCCCTTAATTTAAAGCTATGCCCCCTTGTAATACCCGACTCCATACGCGGGAAAAGGTTCACACTGTCAACCCTATCTAACCCCCTAATCATCTTGTACACCTCAATCAAGTCACCCCTAAACCTTCTTTTCTCTAATGAAAACAGCCCCAAGTGTCTCAATCTTTCCTCATACGATCTTCCTACCATACCAGGCAACATCCTGGTAAACCTCCTCTGCACCCGTTCCAGTGCCTCCACATCCTTCCTATAGTATGGCGACCAAAACTGCACACAATACTCCAGATGAGGCTGCACCAGAGTCTTATAAAACTGCAACATGACCTCAG
>NW_025207906.1:0-2754 GCF_004010195.1 Chiloscyllium plagiosum | reverse complement strand
CACTCCAGGCCCTGCACCCTGTAGCTACAATCTGGGTTCCCATGCCCCTGCAGAGTTAGTTTAAACCTCCCCCAAGAGCACTAGCAAACCTCCCCCCAAGGATACTGGTGCCCCTCAGTTTCAGGTGTAGACCATCCTGTTTATAGAGGTCCCACCGTCCCCAGAAAGAACTCCAGTTATCCAAAAACCGGAATCCCTCCCTCCTGCACCATCCCTGTAGCCACGCATTTAAGTGTTCTCTTTCCCTATTCCTCGAATCTCTATCACGTGGCACGGGTAACAAACCAGAGACAACAACTCTGTTCGTTCTAACTCTAAGCTTCCAACCTAGCTCCCTGAAAGCCTGTCTAACATCCTCGGCACTCCTCCTACCTATGTCGTTGGTGCCAATGTGGACCACGACTTCGGGTTGCTCCCCCTCCCCCTCCAGGACCCGGCAAACACGGTCAGAGACATCACGTACCCTTGCACCTGGGAGGCAACATACCAAATGTGAGTCTCTCTCGTTCCCACAAAACCGCCTATCTGTGCCCCGAACTATCGAGTCCCCAATTAGTACTGCTCTGCTCTTCTTCACCCTTCCCTTCTGAGTAACGGGGACAGGCTCCGTGCCAGAGGCCTGAGCCCCGTTACTTGCCCCTGGTAAGTCGTCCCCCCCACAAGTATCTAAAACGGTATACTTGTTCTTGAGGGGAACGGCTGCAGGGGGTCCCTGCACTGGCTGCTTCCTCCCAGTCCCCCTCACTGTCACCCATCTCTCTGCCATCTTTGGAGTTACTACTTCCCTATAATTCTGATCTATGACCCCCTCTGCCTCCCGAATGATCCGACGTTCATCCAACTCCAGCTCCAGTTCCCTAACACGGTCTTGGAGGAGCTGGAGGTGGGTGCACTTCCTGCAAGTGTAATCGGCAGGGACGTTGATGGCATCCCTCACCTCATACATGTTGCAGGAGGAACATTGCACTGCCTTCACTGCCATCCCTCTAAAGCTAACTTTTATTTTAAAAAAAACTGGGTCTAAAGAATACAACAAGCAAAATTCAGCACTTACCTACTTACCACAACAGATGTTATTATTAGGTTAGAGGAGGAGGGCGGGTGGGAGGCACTACCCATGTAGTGCCTCGGGTTCCTCTCCTTCGCGCTTTTAAAGGGGGAAAAAACCTACCCAGGTAAGCTTACACTAACTGCTTCCGGGTCTCGGCTGCCCCCTCTGGTCGTCGTCACTTCCCCCTGGTGCTCCCGCTCTTTCTGTGAAGAGAGAGTGAACGATAAAAAAAAAACCTCTGCCCGCTACCGGTAAGTACTTTTAAAACCAAACGGTCTTACCTTCACTGCTGCTCGCACTGGAAATGACCGACGGCTTCGAAGGGTGAGTATCAATACTCACCGCTTTCCTTCCCGGCTGCCCCTCTGGTCGTCGTCACTTCCCCCTGGTGCTCCCGCTCTTTCTGTGAAGAGAGAGTGAAAGACAAAAAAAACACCGCTGCCCGCTACCGATAAGTACTTTTAAAACCAAACGGTCTTACCTTCACTGCTGCTCGCACTGGAAATGACCAACGGCTTCGAAGGGTGAGTATAAATACTCACCGCTTTCCTTCCCGGCTGCCCCTCTGGTCGTCGTCACTTCCCCCTGGTGCTCCCGCTCTTTCTGTGAAGAGAGAGTGAAAGAGAAAAAAAACACCTCTGCCCGCTACCGGTAAGTACTTTTAAAACCAAACGGTCTTACCTTCACTGCTGCTCGCACTGGAAATTCAATAATTACTTGATAGCGGCACTAACAAAGGAACAATGTGAGAATGATACCGTTGCACTGCTCTGCCATCTAGCAAGGGAAGGGCACAAAGGCAGACTCACAAACCTACAATTTGCACAACAACAGGTGAAGTTCTTAGGTCACGTAATATCTGAACAAGGGAAGGCTATTGGTCAAGACAGAGTTCAAGCAACCCAGCAAATTCCAAAACCTCACACGAAGAAACAATTACTTACCCTTTTGGTCATGTGCTCCTACTGTAGAACGTTTATCTTACATTACACAACCCTTCAGGCTACCCTAAGTGACATAGCCCACGGCACAGGTTTGCAGAACGAAAGTCCGTTGCAGAGGGCCCCAGTGGACGAGAGTGCCTTTGCTGAATTAAAAACGCGTTCCGAACTACACATCCCCTGGAGATTCCGAATCCAAACAAGTCTTTTGTACCAACAGTGGATGAGAAGCGTGGCAGCATGGCATCTTTGCTGTTGCAGGATCATGGGGGAAGATTGAGGCCGGTAGCTTATTTTTCAGCTAAACTAGACCCCGTAACGGCAGGATTGCCTAAATACCTGGGCGGCGCGGCTGCAGATGAAAAACCTGTTGTAGTGTCCAGGAATATTTTTGGCTGCGGTGAATTAACTCGTCTCGTCCCACATGCAGTATCCTTTATGCTTTCCGAGCAAAGGATCACACCCATTTCAGCAGCACTTTGGCTCAGGTAGAATACTGTGCTCTTGGAGATGCCTAACATTACAATAAAGCGATGTAACGGCCTTAACACTGCTAGCCTTCTCCCCACAGAAGGAGGCGGTTACCCACATGATTGTGTCGCTGTTAACTAATGAGACTTGATGTCCCAGACCAGATTTGCAGGATTCACCAGTTCAGAAGGCCGATATGGAGATTTTTGTGGACGCGTCAGCATTCGCGAGCAAGGAGACAGGCCAGAATTGTGTCTGGTATGCTGTAGTGACTACCTAGGAGATTTTGAA
>NW_025207905.1:10419-13713 GCF_004010195.1 Chiloscyllium plagiosum | reverse complement strand
CGCACATCCGTCTCTAGTTTCTTCGAATGAAATTAATGTGAATCTGTCCAGTATTTCACAGTTAATAATTACTTGCGTGTATTCCAATTTGCGGGCTTCCATTCTCTACAAGTGAGGTTTATGCAAGGATAGTTCCAAATCACGTCACCCTCACTGAAGCGAAATTACTTGTGGTCACTTCAAATTTTGGGGGTATATTTCTGCGGAAGGATATGAACCAGAGCAGCCAGGCATATTCAATGCAATGGACGGTAGACCAGCACTGCTAATATTATTGTGAACTGATAATTTTCTGAATATTATATTCAATGTTATGGGCACAATGCTTGACAGTGGAACTAGTGTGCATGCAGCGTCATTTGGGTGCTACTTATGCAATAGGTTGATTTGTGTAGGATTCGATGATTTACAGTAGACATGACAACCAAAATCAAATATTGACAAATATTTTCAATGTGTTGTTTGTAAAACTCAAGTCTCTTTTAAACGTGGAAATCCCAAGTGGACTAAATAGGCGCAAATGGTCATGTCTCTTCAAAAACGAAGGGGATCATTAAAATGCATCTTGCCTTTAGAAAACCGCTGTAATCCATTATGAGCATGGTATGAGTCGAGCATTGAGGACATAATTTTCAGATTATTGGGCCTTTTGACAAAGAGATCAACACAGTCCTTATGGCAGCTCTAAATCTTCCATTGTTTTCCATATGGTCATCTCAACTTTGTTTCCTTTTGCAGTGGAGGCAAGAGAATTCGACAGCCAAATAATAATGTGACAACAGAAATTGTTCCTCACATCTTTCTTAGTAAGCGCCACCTAATTGCTGAACTGCAACTGCCAGCTTTTTTGAATTATCTGAGACTATTAATCATTTTAATTTCATCTACCTCGAACGCACCCTGTAAGTAACATTACGTCTTATTCCCCGAACAGTAATGAGAAGCAATCGTCTACTTAGTTGTAATCCAGAACTTCGCACTTCAATGCGATAAACCATGCCAGTATTTTTTTCTTATTTTTAGCTGTCTCCATTCAAACTTGAAGTAATGAGTTGACAACTAGCTGTTCAGTTGCTGTCGTAGAATTGACATTTATGTTTTTTTAGACTTCCCTGGCTCACTGCTTTACTATTCTTGCAATACCCGCTCGCATTAATGTCCCTCATCGCTCGCTGCACATGGTCGCTAACTTGCAAGGAGACTTAGGTCCCTCCATAATACAACATTCCCAAACCCCACATGTTTTCTGTATTATGGTCCACCTGCCAAATGTCTGCCCAATTGATGCAATTAGCACTGCTCTAAGACCATTACGTATGCCTTCGACTCACATAATCTAGTTTGTCTGGTTTTATCAGTGATAACGATGTGAGTGATGATTGGCGTTGGATACAATGCAACAGATGGTGCTGAACCAATGTTTCGTGAAGTTCGCCACAGATAGATTGCTTCGACATTCGAAGCTTCCTTTGAGCAACATGTAGTACCCATGGGTCATTTGTCATGACATTCAGAGCCATGTCTACACCACAAGGATCACAGACTACAAGAAGGCATCTCCTCCCCGGGCAAAAAGGAAAATGAAACACATTAATATTTGGTTAAGATTTTGAACTCTTCCTCCAACAGCATTGACAGTGGTCATTGAATGCATTCACGTACTGATTGTGACACGCGCTAAAATAGTGAAACGTTGAAAAGCACAGACAGGAAAGTGGAATTAAGGCTACAGCCAAATCTTCCTTGTTGAAACTACAAAAGTTTTTTTTTCAAATTTAGATCACCACATTGGATCATGCATCAATGTGATTCCACAACACAGCAGCAAATGTCGTTAACTTGTTCATGTAAAGTAGAATTTGAAAAACGATAATCCACAATTGCAAAATACCAGGAAAATCTGCAGCAGTGCAACTCAAATCCACGGCTCTGCAGAGAATAGAAAGGTAATTCCCCAGCTGAGCCACGCTGCTGCATTATTTTTCTGCAATTTCATGACCTGCATTTTGTGATTCACAACTTTGATGTTTTTGCATTAGCCAGTGTAAATTCTGCTTATTAATAAATTAGATTATCCACTTTGTCGATTTTCACTCACCTTTCAACATGCTAATCCTTCCCCAATTACTGCTACCAATTCCTGGTATTATTCACACATATTTTGGGACTCAACATTGCCAACTCACCACATCACCTGCACATATTTATCTCCATATTACCCGCATATTACTTGACCTAATTCTTTTTATGTTCCTGCGGAACGTATCTGTTAATTGACACAATCCCATAGCACACTAACTATCGCCCTCACAGCAGACGCCCATACTGCGTTGAGGTCAAAAATGCAGCAAACAACTGAAACGCATGCAGGCATCTGTCGCATATGCAATTTCCAATGAAGTACTGAAATGGTAAAATGCAGCATTGATTGCAATGCACCAGTCCAAGCGACAGATGCCTGACGAACAAAGCACTCAAAGTTCAGGAGTATAAATCAGAAACCAAGCTTATTCTCGATACAACAGCCGAGATACCCACCCTCCTGAATTTGAAACACGTACTGCAGACACATCAAATCTCAAGAGAATTATCAACAGTGCAAACATATCACCGGTTGTTGCATATCAATGTTGCATTCTGAGTTTCCGAATTCTAAGCAGTCATATGAGTTCAGAAGAAAACCTGTCAGTATACCCTGAAAGCCTCTCTAACAAAATGCAACTCCACTCACACCAGTGGAGCATTTGCCCACAATGGCATGAAATAGAGAAGAAGCAGTTGTTTAGGACTCCAGGACTGGAATATTGAGCCACAACTGAAACGATTCCCTCTTACCCGCCTGCCTGAATGGAAGAAAATTATTTTCAACACGTTGAGAGTGTCAAAGTACAAGACCAGTCCATCATTATTTACCTTGTGTCGGGACAGGATTACAATGTTATCTTCAAACCAGCTAGTTAAGAATTAATTAATATGAGTTAATTGGACGTGACAAACGGCACTTGAAGAAAATTGGAAAGTTTACTGGTTTAGTCCACGACAGGATTTTCAGCTGAAAGGAAACCACGTGACACGGCCAGCTGAAGTATAGTTTTAAGCAAAATTGATTTTTGGGAGTGTACTGAAAGCAACAAAGAGAGTATTAATGCGAGAGCCCATTTTCAGCATACCTCGGACTGAGATCGTGACAGATTCCTGGAAACTCGCGTTCTCCAAACCAGCCATCATAAAGCCTGATCAATTATGGCCAGAAGGCATTGAGATAAAAGATTCACATTTTGGTTTCATAAATTT
>NW_025207905.1:3147-9845 GCF_004010195.1 Chiloscyllium plagiosum | reverse complement strand
TCTGGGTCACTGAACCAACAGAGTTATTTTTGTTACATCCCACCTGAATCCACGATCGAAAGAAAACACCATGCTTTGTCCCCTCTGTTTCCTGCTGACATCGCCCCATGCAAACTTTCGGCACCGCTATGGACACTATTGTTTAGAATGAACTAGCATAGTGTCACCATGTTTTAAATCAATTTCATTGAGATTTGTGATGCAATGCAGATTGAGTTGGCAATTCTTTTCTTGAGTGTAAGTACAGTCTGCTTGCATTGACTCTGTTTTTGAAACTGAAGTCTCAGTCTGTTATCACGGTGTAACGAAATTCTTTTTATTATTTTACACATTTTCTGTGAGTTAACTGATCATATTCGTCATGGGCTCATTACTGCTTTCCTCTCTCTCTCTCGCTCGCTCTTTCTTATATATAATGTTAACAGCTGTCGACTTTATCACGGTGTAACGAAATTCTTTTTATTATTTTACACATTTTCTGTGAGTTAACTGATCATATTCGTCATGGGCTCATTACTGCTTTCCTCTCTCTCTCTCGCTCGCTCTTTCTTATATATAATGTTAACTGCTGTAGACTTATTTCCTGGTGTCAATTTTCTGCTTACGATTAGATCGTTCTGCTCAAGAACTGTCTGTCAAACAGCCTATGAAATCATACTCAGTGCTATCTGTACCAACATCATGAACTCAATCCACACTTTACTTTTAGATCACCTTGCCGTACCTTGGACAAATTTGCTATTATTTTATTATGTATTCTTCGCGCTATAGTGTAGCTGCTGTTGCTGGACATATAGGAACGAATCTTATTTTTGACTGGTCGCATTTCTTATTCAGAGAGCATAGGACCTAGCTTTAAAACAAAATAGCTCTTCATCAAAACAAAATAAAACCATAATGATTCAACCTTCAATTCAATACTGATACTATTATAGAGAATCGTGCTTCAAATTCGCATTTAGAGTGAAAGTTATTCAGATTATTATTGTATTCCAGAACGACTGAGTTTGAGACTGATGCAAATCCACGTTTGAAATTATTCAAATTCACATGAACCTGCTTTAGACACCTCTGCTGCTCGTTTCATTTTCAAATGTGATTGCCCATTTCAGTTCAAGGAATTAAGAATCTACAAGAAGATTGATTATCATTGAGAACGATTGTAGTTCTCATTCAGATGGAGCTGACAATGTGTTGCTGGAAAAGCGCAGCAGGTCAGACAGCATCCAAGGAACAGGAGAATCGACGCTTTGGGCATAAGCCCTTCTTCAGGAATGAGGAAAGTGTGTCCAGCAGGCTAAGAGAAAAGGTAGGAAGGAGGGACTTGAGAGAGGGGCATTTGAAATGCGATAGGTGGAGGGAGGTCAAGGTGAGGGTGATAGGCCGGAGTGGGATGGGGGCTGAGAGGTCAGGAAGATGATTCCAGGTTAGGAAGGCGGTGCTGAGCTCGAGGGATTTGACTAAGACAAGGTGGGGTGAGGAGAAATGAGGAAACTGGAGAAATCTGAGTTCATCCCTTGTGGTTGGAGGGTTCCTAGGCTGAAGATGAGGCGCCTCCAACCGTCGTGTTGCCATGGTGTGGCGATGGAGGAGTCCAAGGACCTGCATGTCCTTGGTGGAGTGGCAGGGGGAGTTAAAGTATTGGGCTACGGGGTGGTTGGGTTGGTTGGTCCGGGTGTCCCAGAGGTGTTCTCTGAAACGTTCCGCAGGTAGGCGGCCTGTCTCCCCAATAGAGAGGAGGCCACATCGGGTGCAGCGGATGCAATAGATGATGTGTGTGGAGGTGCAGGTGAATTTGTGGCGGATATGGAAGTGTCCCTTGGGGCCCTGGAGGGAAGTAAGGGGGGAGGTGTGGGCGCAAGTTTTGCATTTCTTGCAGTTGCAGAGGAAGGTGCTGGGAGTGGAGGTTGGGTTGGTGGGGGGTGTGGACCTGACGAGGGAGTCACGGAGGGATTGGTCTTTTCAGATGGAATCAATTTCATAATCAAAATGATTCAAAATTAACGAGATTCACATCAAATAAGTTTCACATTTAGAATGATTCATATTAGGATAGATTCAATTCCAGATCAGGTTTAATTTCAGCTTGATTCATCTGCATTCTGAATGGTTATGAATTATACAGTAATGAGTTCAGACTTTTTAAAGAATGATTCTGATTCGCATTTTAAATTATTCAAACTACCATTGATATATATTTATATTAATTATGTTTTAAACTCAGACTGAGAGTAATTAGTTTGCAGCCGAATATTGTGATTAATCAATATATAAAATTAAAACAAGTTCTAATTCAGAAGTATGAATATTCCCTTCAAGATTGATCAATATAGCAATTCAGTATTATTCTGCAGCACTGAAATTGATGCCGATTCACAGTCAGGTTGATTTTGGTTAACTTTCACAATGAGAAAAGTTCCGATTAAGATTTAAATAGAATGATTTTAATATTGAAAATGATTTTCATTTATGTTCAGATTCTATCAGAATCGAGATGTGGTTGAATATGATTCATGCTGGAAGTGATCCAACTTTTATTTCAGAATGATTCTGACTGAAACTGGTTCAGTTTCACATTAACCATACTCGGATTCATAGTTGAATTGATTCATTTATACATTCAGAATATTTCAGGTTTAAAATCAAATTGTTTCACTTCGAAACAGAAAGTTTTCTGATTCAATGGTACGACTGTCACAACTTTATTATTTTGAAATATTCAACATGGCGTAGAATCGGTCATTTTTCTAGACAGTGCAGTGCAAAACAGATAATGTGTTTCTTTCGGTGAAGACGCTTCCATCACCAGCCAATTCATATAGTGCAATGCAGCTCCGAAGATTTTAGTTGATTAACTTTCCTGAAGTTGTATTTTTATTCTGCTTTCCATGGAAACATCAATTTTCTATTTTATATAAAATATCACAAAATTTTATTTTACATTATTGTGCTATTTATTGGATTTATTTTAACTCTCATGACGATACTACACCCAGAAGAAAAACAATAATGCCCCCAGGAGGAGAGGCTTAAATTCTAAACTTTACAAGCAATTCTTTACGTTTGATTTGTTTATGAGACAAAGAAGTATTTTTGTTTACAGTTAACAATTTCTCTCTCTATTATAGCCAACCTCGTTGTGCCTCTGACACGATGTTACAGAAGATTTGTTTTGTTAAATGCATAATTTCCTACTTGCTGTCTCAGACAATGTTAGTTTTTTTTTCATCATACTCAGCTGTGGTATTAAATCGCATGTCTGAGATTTGTTTCTGAAGCGGTTTACTGACAATCAGAGCTATGTATAATCTTCACAATGATTTATATTTTTGCAGCCACTGACACAACTACTTGTTTGATGCTTTCACCTTTAATCGATTTGTGGCTAGAGTTTTCAGAAACTGAATTTAAAATCTTGCACTGAGAAATCAGCAGCTTGATTTATGGGAATCATGTCCATGTTGCCATGGGTAGAATAAAGTACCCTGTCGCTGTGATAGAAAAGTAATATTTTACGTATCATTGCATGGCTGCATATGATTTGTTTAGTTAATGTTTTGCCTCCCATTCATTTTGATTTCGCTGCTGAAATGCTTTGATTTTGAGATACATACCAGCGGCAAACAGAGCCCACAGAGACTCCGGGTCCAGAAAAATGAGATATTCAATGAGCCAGAAATGGAGAAATGGTATTATTGGATTTTGTATCATCTCCAGCAATCTCATACTATGATATTATTTTTCATAGCAATTCGCTATGTCAGCATTGCAGATGTTACTTATACATCTGGTCCAGTTCCAGTTTTTCAACACACATTCTAGTTGAAGAAGCATTCATGCTTTAGCTTTTGAGTTCTTGCATACCTCCATTTTTAAACGCTGGGCTCCACTGTAGGTTGAGAGCTAAGTTTTAAAATGGCGTGAAATATCCATGTTTGTTCAAATGCTTAAACCTCTAAAGTAGAGTCAGCTATCATGATCTGGCCATTATATTTCACAGTTAATCTATTTGTCCAAATTACAGCCAAGACATTTGAACAAGATGTTCACTCGTGATAAAGACGATATTGCGTGCAAATGGTTCTCTCTCATTAGCTGTAGGATTATACCACAAGCGATAAATTAACTGACAATTTCACTGTACTCATCAGATATCTAATAGATGCAAAATGAGGATTGCAGATGCTGGAAACCAGAATTTATATCGGAGTGATGCTGGAAAAACACAGCAGGTCAGGCCTCATTCGAGGAGCAGGAAATGCGACGTTTTGGGCAAAAGCCCTTCATCAGGAATATTCCTCATGAAGGGCTTTTGCCCGAAACGTCGACTTTCCTAGTCCTCGGATGCTGCCTGACCTGCTGAGCTTTTCCAGCACCACTCTAATCTAGACTCTGCAGTCCTTGTTTTTCCCTCCGTAGAGTAGAGTGTCTAAGGTCGGACATGCCTCATGGAGTCATGTTCTGGCGGGACTGGATAAGACAGAAGGAGGGAACCATAAATGATGGCGTTTTCGCTATAGTACTGACTGGAACCAAATTGAGCAGAGGTGACATGTTTCATGTGATGCAAGATAAACTTTACTGTCACATCTGAACGAAGTAATGTCTATTAGATTATTATCTCTAATATCTCTCCACCCTGGAAGCTTCCTGCCTCTATTCCTGATAAAGGTCTTTTGCCCGAAACGTCAATTTTCCTGCTCCTCGGATGCTGCCTGTCCAGCTGTGCTTTTCCAGCACCACTCTCGTCGAGATGCTACTCTCTGGAGAATTGTGTATGTTTTTTTGTTTGAAATATCTATTTTCATGGCTCGAGGTGACACCTTAATGAGAGGTGCCTTCAAGGTGGAATTGATCTCCTGTGTTATTTGAACAGGCGTGCTGAAATACTGGTACTTCATTTGAATGGTTTTAAATCTCAATACCAGTCTGTTCATCAACATGATGATGTAGTAAGTACAAGTATTCCTATTGTTCTCATCCCCTTTCTCTGTCCGAGACTTTCAATAGTCGTTGCAGAAGATTAACAGCTTTATTTACCCTTTAGCTACTGCACGCACTGCTCATAATGCAGTGTCCTCTGCAATGGGAAGACAAAGACAGACTGGGTGACCACTTTATACTTTACACTGACTTAATTGCAAGCATGAACGGCAACTCTGTTTCTCTCTCTGTCACACCATTAAGCATTTCGAACATGTTGCGTTTTATTTCAAACGTCCTCCTCTCACCATATCAAATTCTTATTCAGCATAGATAATGTATGAAGATACAGAAAAGATAATGCCAGATAACCTGTTTTGATTCGGTAAGTTACAGTCACAATGTTAGAAGGTGAGGACGCAGAAGACAAAAAGTAACAAAAGCTCTTCAAAAGGAAGTAACATGAAATCCAGAATTAAAGACCGTCAGACCACTGCATGTACAATAAAAACCTGATGCATTTGATTCATAAATGAGCTGTACCCTTTCAACAGCAACAGAGTAATCCCAATGAAGATAATTCAGTTCTGATTGTAATTAGCAGCAAACAGACGCATAAGTCTTATCCCACACTGAAAATACCCGTCAACCATGATTGTTGATTTCATATCAGTTTCCTGTAGCAACCAGCATGCAATTTGAAACCATATTCGTCGAACGACAGTGAAATAGTTCCAAATATGACATCGTTCTGAGGAAGAGTGACTCGATCCAAAACCTTAACTCTGATTCGCTCCTGTCGCCAGACCTGCCGGGCTTTGCCAGGAGCTTCTACTTAGAACAACGTTGGCAGTGTAGCTTCACGTAGTTGAATGGTCAAAGCCATTGGATTTATACGTGATTTTTTTTACCGAATCACGGATTTGAATTCCACTGCTACCAAATCTCTTGCTGGTGTACCAAGGACGGTTACCGTGAAATGGCTGGGCAACTTCAAACCTGAAATGTTTTCTTTTCTTCTGGGTCTTGCGGCTCCTCAGGCCTCTGGCATTCTCGGTGATGCAATTCGGAAAGTTGTTGACAAGAGTCTGAGAGCTCCAGCTGTCCAACGGTCCTTCACATCCCCGCCATCATCGTGCTTTAAGGGATTTTACATAACATGATCGCGCTTATCTCTATTTCTCAATTGGTCAGTATTCATCAACGAACTGGACGTTTAGTGGTTCTAAACCACCAAGGAACTGAGCTTCAGTTATTTCAAGTCATTCAATTCCACCAACTACATACTGATATTTAATTGACTAATACCTGTGAAGTGATTGGATACAAACACCATCAATAACTCTAGGTCCCCCTGCTCTGCTCGAAGTGAAACAGGGACAAACTGCAGGGTGTAACCGCAGCTCTCTCCAGTCCCGCGCTGCCAACAGAAATGGACCACTGCAGCTGCAATGGGCAGCTTCCTGCCCAGCCCTGTGACACAATCTGTTCCTCATGAATGGTTTTCTTTTGTGAAAGGTGCAACGATCCCTTTCAATTTGGCAACTGGAACAGATTCATCCTGTCCTTTGAACCTTTTGTTTAAACGAAACTCCTGTCTCCTAATCAGAAGGTGTAGAGTTGAAATGCACATTAAAGAGACCTGAAAAGCGAGCAAAACTACCTGACACAGAACAAAGTGATCGAAACAAAGTAACAAATGTAACATTTTGTCGAATGATAGCCGTAGCTCAGTTGCCATGAGACAAAAACAAATTTCAAATTCTGCCAATCAG
>NW_025207905.1:0-2766 GCF_004010195.1 Chiloscyllium plagiosum | reverse complement strand
AAATGTTTAGACAGATGCAATTTAAGGTTTGGAGAGACTTGAATTAATTTTGGGTACAAAAAAGCCCCAGAGATTAAGCACTTGCAGTTTATTGTCCCAGATCTTTAAATAAAACTTCGGTGTGAATTGTTTAATTTCGGTGAGTTGTAGTTGATTAAAGTAAAAGTGAGAGACATTTTTCTTAAAATTGGTAAAGAGATTCTGAGATTTGAAGGTGGTTCTCAATTTTGCCAAGAAAACTTAGAACGAAATAAAAAGGTCATACTTTCCAAAATAGCAAAGAAGTCAGATGTGGGTTTAACGATGGGCAAACGTAAAGCTGAAATTGTAAGGAAATTGCTCAAGCACTTAAGTGTGTAGTAGACAAGTACAGCAGAGGTAGACAAAAACTTAAATTACAACTGAGTAAATTGGAATTAGAAGATAAAAACAGCGAGTGAGAAACAGAAAGGCAGAGACGAGAAAGGGAGAGAGAAAGAGAAAGAGAGAAAGAACAGAGAGAGACAGAAACAGAGAGAGAGACAAGGTTCTTAGCTGAAATAAGTGCAAAAGTGAAAACAGATAGAGAAAGACAGAGAAAAGTAAGGGATATGGAAAGAGAGAGAAAAGGAAACGCGAGACAAAATGAGAGAAATTTTGAACTTCGGAATTTGCCACTTAGTCAGCAAAGTCAAGTTAACAGGATGGAGTTTCAAATAGAAGGTAATGACATACACAAATATGTCAAAGCACTGCCACATTTTGATGAAAAAGATGTTGAAACCTTCTTTATTTCGTTGAATAATTGCAAATGGCAGATATAGTGGTCCAAGGATTTATGGGTAATGCTAGTTCAGACTAAACTGGCAGGCTGAGCTTGTGAGGTATTTACCATGCAGTCAGATGAGGGGTCAAGAGATTATGAACAGGGGAAATAAGGTATTTTAAGTGCTTATGATTCGATACCAGAAACATAAAGACATTATTTCAGAATCGGAAAGAAGGAACAAAGTTATACATGTTATGATCGAAATAATTAAACAGTCATTTGGTTGATGGGTGCGTGCGTTAAAGATAGATAGGATCTTCGAGGCTCTAAGAGAGATTATTCTGCTGGAGAAGATTAAAACATCACTTCCAGAGATGTTCAAAATTCACATGGAGGAACATAAAGTTCAGGAAGTGAGAAGAACACAACCATTTCTGGTACATCGTTCATGACATGCACATTATAATGTTGTACGGCTCAATAGTCCATTCTCGATTATGATATATTTCCTCGGGTGGATGCTGACCTTCTTCAAAAAATAATGAACTGACATTTTTCAATCCCATCCTCATCTTCCTGCGGGAATACAGATCAACTCTGATGTCACGAGCATCGATGGCAATTTTAAAAAGTTTGAAAAACTTTATGTAAATAAAATGGGTTTGGTGGATAATATTGCTTTCAAATGGTCGATTAACTCCTGGCATTGTTCTGCCCAATGAAACTTTGTGTTCTTCTTCAGCAAATCTGTTAATGGTGTCACTACAGTGTTGACATTTGGAACAAACTTCTGGTAGAAACCATTTAGTCTCAAGAATCAAAGCTTCTCTGACTTCCAGCTTGGTAGTGGATTTTTTCGCTGGCCTTCGTCTTTGTGTTCCAAGTGGTCAACCATCCACAACCGATGTTATGTCCAAAGAACATCACCTCTGCGTGAATTCTGTATTTTTTATGGTTATTACCAATTTTGCTTCTCGAGTCGTTCAAAGAGCTTTGCTAAGTCTACCATGTGATCTTTTCAGGACTTAGGAAAGGTTACTACATCGTCCAAATAGACTGCACAGTTTATTAACCCAGCCAAAACTCTGTTCGTGAGTCTTTCGAATGTGACGGGCGTTTTTTCATTCCAAAGGGCTTTCTTTAAATTAATATCGGCCATTTGGGATTGCTAACTCAAAAATTTCTTTCGCAGTCACTGATCCAACTTAGTTATGCAACTGACTTTCTGACTTTCTCGATACAGTCCTCCAATCTCGAAATTGGATATGTGTCCAATTTTGGAAGGGCCTTGACTTTCTGATAATCCACGTAAAATCGTTGATTACTGTCCAGTTTGGTAACTACGACGATCGGTGACCACCACTCACTGTGGTTTGGTTGGATGATATCATCATAAAACTTGGCCTCCAACTCCTTATTGACGTGTCTTACTTTGAAAGGATTAATCCAATAGGGATTTTGTTTTATCAGAGCAGTATTCCCTACAGCGACTTCATGGACAATAACATTAGTCCCCCCCATTTGATACTGACATATGTTCTTATACTGCAGTAACACACATTTCAATTGTATTCTAAGCACATGCGACAGATATAGTTTACAAACCTCTCCCACTTTGAAGGACTTATTAATTTTAATCTATTTTGAGGCATATCAAAATCCACACCATCTGTGTTTGATTCCTCACTCTGTGGAGCAGTAACTAGCACCTGAATTCTCCAGCTCTTTCTCGCTACTTGAATAGAGTTTCAAAATATACACATGACATACCTTTTCTAAATGGCATCTTTACTGCATATTTCACTTTTATTAACGTTTTCTTAATTTTACATAGACCACTAAACCTGGTTTGAAGGGATTTCGTGTCAGTGGTAACATTACTAACACGTCATCACCTCGTGAAAACATTCCAATCTCAGAGCTTTCATCTGGCACCTGCGTCATTCTCTGCTGTGCCCTCTTTAGATGTTCGTTAGCTCCCTAATTTATGGGATTTAATCTCTTCCTAACCTCTGATA
>NW_025207904.1:0-13712 GCF_004010195.1 Chiloscyllium plagiosum | reverse complement strand
TGTAAGTCTTGCTGGGATTTGCTTCCCCAAAATTCAGCACGTCACATTTATCTAAATTAAACTCCATCTGCCACACCTCAGCCCATTGACCCACCCGAACAGATCCCGTTGTAATCTGAGGTAACATTCTTCGCTATCACAACACCTCCAATTTTGGTGTCAGCTGCAAACTTACTAACTACACTTCCTATGTTCACATCCAAATCATTTATAAAATAACAAAAATAGTGGATCCAGCACCGATCCTTGTGGCACTCCACTAGTCACAGGCCTCCAGTCTGAAAAACAACCCTCCACCACCACCCTCTGTCTTCTACCTTCGAACCAGTTCTGGATCCAAATGGCTGGTTTTCCCTGTATTCCATGAGATTTAACCTTGCTCACCAATTTCCCATGTGGAAACTTTGCAAACACCTTACTGAAGTCCATTACGTTCACATGGCCCGCTTCGCCCTCATCAATCCTTTTTGTTATTTCTCAAAAACCTTAATTCAATTTTTTGAGATAAGAGTTTCTACGCACAAAGCAATGCTGACTATCCCTAATTAGACACTGCCTTTCCAAATACATACAAATCACGATTCCCTCCTTCAACGTGCCCACCACTGATGTCAGGCGAACCGGTCTGTAGTTCACTGGCTTTCCTTACCATCTTGTTTATATAGTGGCACCACATTAGCCAACCTCCAGTCTTCTGGCATCATACAAATATTTCAACAAGGGGCCCCGCAATCACTTCCCTAGCTTGCCACGGATTTCGAGGGTACACCTGATCAGATCCTGGTAAGGTCCGAGGGAGTGTTGCTGAACAAAGAGACCTTGGAGTGCAGGTTCATAGCTCCTCAAAAGTGGAGTCGCAGGTAGATAGGATAGTGAAGAAGACATTAGGTATGCTTTCTTTTAGTGTTCAGCGTATTGAGTACAGAAGTTGGGAGGTCATGTTGGAGATGTACAGCACATTGGTTAGGCCACTGTTGGAATATTGCTTGTAATTCTGGTCTCCTTCTTATCGGAAAGATGTTGTGAAATTTGAAAGGGCTCGGAAAATATTTACAAGGATGTTGCCAGGAGGATTTGAGCTACAGGGAGAGGCTGAACAGGCTGGGACTATTTTCCCTGGAGCATCGGAGACTGAGGGGAGACCTAATAGAGGTTTACAAAATTTTGAGGGGCATGGATAGGATAAATATGCAAAGTCTTTTCCCTGGTGTCGGGGGAGTACAAAATGAGAGGGCATAGATTTAGCGTGAGGGGAAAAGATATAAAAGAGACCTAAGGGGCAACGTTTTCACACAGAGGGTGGTACGTGTATGGAATGAGCTGCCAAAGGATATGGTGGAGGCTGGTACAATTGCAACATTTAAAAGGCATCTGGATGGATATACGAATAGGAATGGTTTGGGGGGGATATGAGCCCGGTGCCGGCAGGTGGGACTAGATTGGGTTGGGATATCTGGTCGGCATGGACGGGTTGGACCCAAGGATGATTATTCATATTGTACATCTGTATAACTCTTTGACCTGATAAGATCCTGGGGATTTATACACCTCTATGTATTTCAAAACATCCAAGATCTCCTCCTCTGTAATATGGACATTTTGCAAGTTGACACCATCTATTTCCCTACATTCTGTATCTTCCATATCCTCCCCACAGTAAATACTGATGTAAAACACTTGTTTAATATCTCCCCATCTCCTGCAGCTCCAGATGCAGGCTGCCTTGATGATCTTCAAGGGACCCTATTCTCTCCATAGTTACCATTTGTCCTTTATATTTTTATAAAATCCCTTTGGATTCTCCTTAACCCTATTTGCCAAAGCTATCTCATGTCCCCGTTTCGCCCTCCTGATCTCCCGCTTTAGTATACTCCTACTGCCTTTATACTCTCCTAAGGATTCACACTCTCTCCTGAGATACGTTTACTTCTTTTTCAAGACTTTTTCAAAACCTCAATTTCTCTCCTCATCCATCATTCAGTACACCTACTGGCCTTTCCTTTCACCCTAACAGGAATATGTCTCCTGTCCCCGAACTGCCGTCTTCATTTTGGAAGTCTTCCCAATTTCCAGTGATAAAGATTTCATTCCCTCAAAATGGAAACTCCCCGATTCCTGCTTCTCCCGAAACGTCGGCTAGAAAATAACGACAAAAAAAAGAACTTTCCAAAGAAAGGCTTCGATGAGGTGAGCTCTGGTCAGTAACATATATCGGGAAGTTATCAAAAGCACCAGGTCAGTATCAGGCACACCGACGGAATGGGCAAATAGATTCACATCGGATCTCACGTCTCCTGTCCTGGGAACCTGAAGCATGGACAGCCATTCTGGAGAGTTATGCTTATATCAGGAATATTGCTGTGGCAAAAAGAGGTTTCAGTAATTTTGAGGGAAGATACTAATAAAGGAGGTTACAGAGGTAAGGAGGATTGTCGGGACTTTAAGAGGTTTCTCAATGTATGAGTGTTGTCAGGATTGTAGGAAGTTCCCAAGATAGGGTGGGTTTAAGATTGAAGAATTCCAAGGACAACTTTACAGGGAGAAAGGCGGTATTTTTGACAGTGTGGAGAAACAGAAGAATCTTGGGGTCCACGTCCATTGATCCCTCAAAGCTGCTACTCAAGTTGTTAGCCTTATTCAGAAGTCGTATGGCGTATTGGCTTTCATTAGCAGGGGGATTGAGTTTAAGAGCCATGAGGTTATGCTGCAGCTCTATCAAGATCTGGTTATACAACACTTGGTATATTGTGTTCAATTCTGGTTGCCTCATCATCAGAAACATGTAAAAGCTATAGAGAGGGTGTAGAGGAGATTTATAAGGATGCTGCCTGGACTGGAGGGGAGATATTATGAAGAAAGGTTGAGGGAATTAGGGCTTTACCTTTTTGAATGAAAAGGGACAAGAGATGACTTATTGGAAGTGAATGAGATGATTTGAGGCTTTGATAGAAAGGATAACCACATACTTTTCCCATTGCAAAAATGGAAATAACGAGGGGACATAAATTGACGGTGATCAGAGGAAGGTCTATAGGAGATGTCAGGGTGGGTTCTTCACACATAGTGTAGCAGGTGCGTACATTGCACTGCCAGCAGTGGTAGTAGGGTCCGATACATTAGGGACATTTAAACTACTCTTAGATAGGCAAATGGCTGATAGTACAATGTATGGTCTGTAGGATAAAAGGTCAGCACAACATTAAGGCCGAAGGGCCTGTGCTGTGCTGTACTGTACTACGTTCTAAATAGGGAGGGTTACAATGGCACAAAGAGGTCTCAGCAAGCTGGGAAGGATGTGTTCTGAATGAAGAGACGCAAATACGAAGGTGTGCTCGGATTGTCGAGGGTAACACCGACAGCAATGTTCTGATCCGGAGCAGACGACCCAGACTGGGAGGAGTGTGAGGACTGGAGGTGTTTTCACCAGAAACGAGGATCATAGAACCACAGGGTGTTACATAAATGTGGATAGCTGTCGGGCCTACAGGTGTTCATGGAGATGGGGAGATTGGAAGGGATGGAGCAGTTTACAGGTAGAAGGATGTTTGTAGGATGGGTGTTTCACACAGACAGCAGTGGTTTTGGTGAATAGAGCAGATTATGGAAATCAAGACGGTTTTATAGATTAGAAGAACAGACAGCTATGTGGAGGGCAGTCGCGACTGAAGATGTTTATAGTTAAAAAAAAAATAAAGTTCTGCAGGTGATTTAGATATAGAGAATGTGGAGTCGGGCATTTTTACCAGGAGGAAAGGACAGTAATTTTGGTTAGAGACAGTTTCACGGATAAGGGAGCATTAGTAACCTCCTCCAGTTTGGTCAAATTGGGAAGGGTTGTCGGGGAGGGTGACGTTTCCACAGATAGGGGTGTAACAGTTGGAGAAGGTTGTGGAGATGAGTGGACAGATGGAGAGACTGGAACAGCTTGCATTGACAGGGTGGGAGATAGCCACAGGAGGATGTTACACATACAGTGAGTCTTTTCGGAAGTGAATCAGATAGTCACAGGCATTGGAGTGAGTTCTACAGATCAGGAGTGCTGCACAGACCTGAGAGGATTGTACGGTCTCCACAGATTGATTGTATCTTCCAGACCGGAAAAAATACAAATAGCTTAAAATCAATGTATGCTGCTTTCTTTTTCCTGAACACAGCCTCAAGATCTCTCATCAGCCAGGGATCTCTGAACCTGCCAGATTTTCCCTTCACTCAAACACACTGGCCTTGGATTCTTGAGATCACACTTTTAAAAGCCTCCCATTTGTCAGTCATTCCTTTTCCTTCAAACAGACTCACCCAATCGATTGTAATTATAATGTGGAGGAGCCAGTGTCGGACTGGGGTGGACAATGTTAAAAATCACACAACACCAGGTTCCAGTCTAGCAGGTTTATTCGGAGGCACGAGGTTTCAGAGCGCTGTGTGTTCATCAGGTGGTTGTGGAGGACAATCATAGGGCTCAGAATTTATAGCAACAGGATTGCAGTGTCATGGAATGTAATACCAAACAAATTTAGTTTCAGCCTTTCACCTTGTAGGATGATCACCTGCACTTCGAAATCTGGTGCTTCGAAATAAACTTGTTGGACTTAAACCTGCTGTTGTGCGATTTTTAATTCACCCAATCAACCTCACCTTGATTCTGCCAAATAGCCCCAAAGTTGGTCCTGCTCCAGTTTCACACCTTATTCTGTGGACCTGTTTGATCTTTTTCCATAACTATGTTAAAACCAGGACAGTTGTGGTCACTGGACCCAAAGTGCTCTCTGAATGACTATTCAGTCACTTGCCTGACCACGTTGTCTGAGGGGAGGTCCGGTGTTGCTCGCGCCTGAGTAGAGTTAGGCCTTGTTCGAGTTACATCTTGATTTAAGAAAACTTCTTGGACACACTTGACAAATTGCACTCCGTACGGGCCTTTTAGTCTGTGGGTGGCCCTGTCCATCCAGGGGAAGTTAAAATCTACAACCAATACTGCATTATCATTTCATTAGGTACGTGCAATCTCTCTACACATCTGCTCCTCCAGTATCCGCTGGCTATTTGGGAACCTTGAACACTGTCACAACAGAGTGCCCACCCCCTTTTTGTTTCTAATGTCTCAACATTTGGCCTCATTTGATGACTCTTAAAGAGTATCCTCTCGATGCGCTGTTGTTCTGACCGCCCTCATCAAAAGGGCAGCTCCCCCTCCTCACTTACTTGTCCTTCTGACATAACTGTAGCTTCTGTATCCTGGAACACTGAGCTGCCAGTCCTGCCCTTCTCTCAGCCATGTTTCTGTTATGGTTATAATATCCCAGACGCCAGAGCAAATCCATGCTCTGAGCTCGTCTTCCTTACCAGTCAGGCCTCGTGCATTGAAATAAATGCATGTTAAACCAAAAGTCTCTTCCCTCTCTTGACTGTGTCCCTGGATATCCTGAATAGCAAACTTATTCTCGATGGCTGATGCATTTTTCCGCTGACTGGTCGATAGACCCTCCCTTATTGAGAGTCCCTGCCAAACATTTTTAAAACCTCCCCGAATAACACTAACAAATCTCCCCGCCGGGATACTGGCGTCCCTCTGGTTCAAGTCAAACCCGTCATTTTGTATAGGTCACCTCTACCTCAAAAGAGATCTCAATGATCCAAACCTTACCCCAGCCCCCCGACACCCGCCCCCAGCTCCTCAGCCACACATTTATCTGGCCTATCTTTCTATTTATATCCTCACTGGGGCAGGTGGCACTGGGAGCAATCTGGAGATCACTCCCCTTGAGGTCCTGCTTTTTAACTTCTTACTTAACTCCTGATACGCATTTCACAGGACCCCATCCCATTGTCTACCTGTGTCATATGGGCCGATGTGCACAATGACCTCTGGCCATTCACACTCCCCTTCAGAATGTTCAGTAACCGCTCAGAGACATCCTTGAACCTGGTTCCCAGGAGGCAGCACACCATCCCGGGGTCTCTTCTGCAGCCACACAGTCTCCTGTCTGTCCCCCTCACAACTGAGTCTCCTATCGGTATCTCTTTCATTAGAGAGGATTTGGCAACATATCCTTGAAAGACTATCTGCAGTTTGTCCATATTTGGAAAGTGGGAGTATGTTAAAGTTATACAGTGAGAATTCAGGGACAGTGTGTTCCTGACGAGGGAATACTAAAGGCAGCAAATCCAGTGAATACTGATCAAGCGACATCGTGAGTTTGATAAAGAAAACACAGTGCAATAAAACCAGGCGAAGCCATTCAAAAGTATAGGGACTGCAAGGATATCCTTAGAAATGAGGGACACACAATGACCATAAAATATCCTTGTCAGATACTATTAAGGAAAAGTCACAAGGTATTTTATCAGTATGCTTAGAATAAGAGGATTACTGAGGAAACAGTGAGGCCTGTTAGAAACCAATGAGACTATCTGTGCATGAAGCCATAGGAAGTAGGTGAGGTCTTCAATGAATAATTTTCATCTGTATTCACACAGGAGGCAGGGAGTTTAATTGGGATGGTGAGTTTCGAGAACATGTTAAGATCAATACGGAGGAGGTATTAAATGTTTTCATAGGCATAAAGCTGGAGAAATCCCCAGTGCCCAACAAAATGTATCCCAGGCTGTTATTGGAGATAAGGGAGGAGGTTGCTGGGGTCCTGGTGGATATATTTAATAGTTTTCTGGCCACATGTGAAGTGCCGAATGACTGGAGGAGAGCTAATGTAGTTCCTTTGTTTAAGAAGGGCAGCAGGGATAGGCCAGGTAATTACAGAGCAGGTAGTCTGATAGCAGGCGGAGGGAAATTATTGGAAACAATTCTGAGGATGAATCAACACTTACAAAGGTAAGGATCATCTCGGCTCAATCCTCACGGATTTGGGACAGGAAGATACTGTCTGAGAAATTCAGTGGAGCTTTTTGGAATGGTGTCTAAAAGTATTGATGAGGGCAGTGCAGCTGTTACATGGAATTGAATAAGGTGATCCAAAAGTAAAGAGCCATTAGGTTCCAAGGCAAGTTGGTAAATTGGATTCACAATTGATGGACAGACTGCTTCGTGTTTGAAATGCCTTCTCCAGTGGGTGTACCACAGGGATCTGTGCAGGAACCATTGCTGGTCATTATGTGCATTAACAACTCGGATGTGAAAGCAGAATGAACCATTAGTCGGCTCGTAAATGACATGAAAGGTGAGGTTTTGTCCACAGTGAGGCGGATGATCTCAGTCTACAGTCCGATGTCTTTCAGATGATAATTTGAGCAGGTTTTAGTAGTGATCGAAGTGAGATAATACCCAGTGGGAGGAATGATAAGCGACGGACAGACATAATGAACGGTAGGTCCTTGTGGAGTACTGAGGAACACAGGGACCTTGGTGGAAAAGTCCATAGATCCCTGAAGGGAGACAGGGTGGGGAATAGACCTGACCTGGGGGTGGGATGGGGACCAACATTCTGGTGGGGCAAATTATTGGAACGGCTTGAGAGTATATAAACTAGTCTGGCAGGGTGTTGGACCTTAAACGGTCATAAAGACAGATAGAAGATTGAGGCTGGTACACAAGTTAAAGAGAGCAATTTCAACAGACAAGGGAGGCATGAACATAGCAGGGAATAGGGAAACACCGATGATTAAACTGCATATATTTCAATGCAAGGGGCCTGACAGCTAAGGAAGATGAACACAGGGGATGGATGGGAATATGGGACTGGGAGATTATAGTTATCATCCGTGGTACTGCCTATGTGGAATTTGCACATCCCCCCCGTGTCTGCGTGGGTTTCCTCTGGGTACTGTGGTTTCCTCCCACAGTCCAAAGATGTGCAGGTTAGGTGAATTGGCCATGCTAAGTTGCCCGTAGTGTTAGGTGAAGATGTGAATGTAGGGGAATGGGTCTGGGTGGGTTGCTCTTCGGAGGGTGAGTGTGGACATTTTGGACAAAAGGGCCTGTTTCCACACTGTAAGTAATCTAATTTAATCTAATCTAATCATTACAGAAATACTGCTGAGGGAGGGACAGGACCAACAACTCATTGCTTCAAGTTAGAGAGACCACGGGAAGTAGAGAATGGTTGGCAAGAGCGGAAGGACGCGTGGTGGTTGATTTTGATTGCATGTAACATCACAGCAATACTTAGAGAGGACATTCCTATGGGATCGGCCACTGTGTTAGTGGAACTGTGAAATAAGAATGGGTCATCACTTTGATACGAGTATACTGATCCTGAATAATCTGTGAGGAGAAAGTGAGGATTGCAGATGCTGGAGATCAGAGCTGAAAATGTGTTGCTGGAAAAGCGCAGCAGGTCAGGCAGCATCCAAGGAGCAGGAGAATCGACGTTTCAGGCACGAGCCCTTCTTCAGGAATGAGGAAAGTTTGTCCAGCAGGCTAAGGTAAAAGGTAGGGAGGAGGGACTTCGGGGAGGGGCGTTGGAAATGTGATTGGTGGAAGGAGGTCAAGGTGAGGGTGATAGGCCGAAGTGGGGGTGGGGCGGAGAGGTCAGGAAGAAGATTGCAGTTAGGAAGGCGGTGCTGAGTTCGAGGGATTTGACTGAGACAAGGTGGGGGGAGGGGAAATGAGGAAACTGGAGAAATCTCAGTTCATCCCTTGTGGTTGGAGGGTTCCTGGCGGAAGATGAGGTGTTCTTCCTCCAACTGTCGTGGTGCTATGGTCTGGCGATGGAGGAGTCCAAGGACCTGCATGTCCTTGGTGGGATGGGATGCTGTGTGATTTTTAATTCACCCAATCTACCTCTGCTCGATCCTGCCTCATGGCCCCGAATCTGGCCCTGCTCCAGTTTCACATCTTAATCTGTCAACCTGTCTGATCTTTTTCCATAACTATGTTAAAACGAAGACAGTTGTGGTCACTGGACCCAAAGGATAGGCCAGGTAATTACAGAGCAGATAGTCTGACAGCAAGGGGAGGAAAATTATTAGGAACAATTCTGAGGGACAGTTTGAATCAATAACTGGAAAGGCAGGAAACAATTAGGGATAGTCAGCACGGATTGGGTAGAGGAAGATCCTGTCTGATGAATTCAGCTGAGTTTTCTTTGAAATGTTGATGAGGGCCGTGCAGATGATGTGGGTTCCTTGGAGTTCATTAAGGCATTTGACAAGGTCCCACATGGAAGGCTGGTCCAAAAGGGAAGAGCCACTAGGATCCAAGACAAGTTGGCAAATTGGACCCAAAACTGGTGGAGGGTTGTTTCTGTGATGAGGAGCCTTTCACCAGCGGGTGTACCACAGGGATCTGTGCAGGAACCATCGCTGTTTATTATGTACATTAATGAGTTGGATGTGATGGCAGAAGGTTTACAAATGACATGAAGGGTGAGAGTGTTGTCCACAGTGAGGGGGATGGTCTTAGGCTACAGTCTGAAGGTTGAGGATGGGTCTGAATTTCAAAGAGTCATTTGAATCGAAAAGGCAGGCAAGAGCACAGCAGGCAATGAGGGAAAACCGATCAATTAAACTGCACTTACTTTGATGTAAAAGGCCTGACAGATAAGGCAGATGAGCGCATGGCATGAATGGGAACATGGGACTGAAAATTCACAGGAATTACAGAACAACAGCTGAGGGAGGGACAGGACCAGCAGCTCAATGTTCCAGAGACAGATGCTAGAGGAAGGACAAAACAGGAAGCAAAGGTGGAGGGAGAGTGGAGTTCTTGATTAGTGAAAACATCACTGCAGCACTTAGAGAGAGTATGCCTGGGGATCTTCCAGTGAAATTCTCTTAGTGGAACTGAGAAATAAGAATGAGTCATCGCTTTGTTGTGACTGTATTACAGGCCCCCAGTAGTCAACGGGAAATAGAGCAGCAAATATATCAGGAGATCTCAGATATCTAAGAATAATAGGGTTGTAAAGGTCGGGGATTTTAACTTTCCATACCTAGACAGGGACTGCCATAATGTACACAGCTTGGATGGGAGGAATTGTTTCAGTATGTTCAAGAAAACTGTCTCAGTCAATATGGAAATGGCCTGACTGCAGGAAGGGATAAAACCTGACCTCCCCTTGGGAAACAAAAGTCGGGAAAGGGACTGAAGTTTCTGTAGGGGAGCACTTTGGCAAAATCACCACACTTCTGTCAGTTTGAACATAAATGTCACGTCAGAACGTACTGTGGAGAAACTCTAGGGAAGTCAGGGAAATAAACAGTGATGTCTTCACAAGAGTCCACATTGGCGAACAGGAGGTGCCGAAGGTTTTAAAACGCATAAAATGTAGACAACTCTCTCGGAACTAATCAGGTGTATCCCATGATATTGGGGGTGTGGGGGGGGGGGGGGGGTTAGGGAAGAAATTGCGGGGTCCCTTAGGGAGATATTTCTATCAAAGACAGCTACAGGTAATGAGCTGGGAGTCTGGAGGGTGACTAATGTTGTGCCAGTATTTCAGAAAGGCTGCGAGGGGAAGCCAGGGACGTAAACACTCGTTCGCTTGATGTCAGTGGTGCGAAGGTTGTTGGAAGCGATTCTGCGGGACAGGAGTTACATGCATTTGGAAAGGCAAGGATTGATTAGGGATAGTCAGCACAGCTTTGAGCGTACAAAGTAGTGTCTCGCAAACTTGACTGATTTTGTTGAAGAGGTGATTAACAAGATAGATGAAGACAGAGCAGTAGACACTGTCTATCCTGACTTCAGCAAGGCCTTAGGCAGAGTTTAGCCTGGTGCACTGGTTAGTAAGGTTAGATCACATGCGATCAGGGAGAGCGAGACAAACGGACACAAAATGGGTTTGACAGTAGGAGAAAGAGGGTAGTGGGAGAGGGTTGTTGTTTGGACTGGAGGCTCTGACCAGCGGTGTGCCATAAGGATTGGTGCTGGGGCCATATGTGAATTATTTACATAAACGAGAATATAGGAATCATCGTTAGTAAGCAAAGAAAGTGTTACAGTGGGGAGTGAAGACAGTTATCGAAGAGGCTCTTGATCAACTGGACAAGTGGGTCAAGGAATGAAAAATGGATTTTAATTAATGGATTTTGTTAAGACAAAACAGGGCCGACTAACACTGTTAATGGTAGGGCCCCGTTCAATGCTGTCGAACAGACAGAGAGACCAAAGGGTGCAGTGACATTGTTCCTTGTAAGTGGCATTACAGGTGAACGGGATGGTGAAAGTGGATTAGGTACACTTGCCCTCATGGGTCAGAGCATTGAGTTGGTACATCATGATACGGCTGTACAAGACATTGCTGGGTCGCCAGTTGGAGTACTATGTAGAATCCTGATTTTCCCGATTTAGGAAGCATTTTCTGAAACTGTACGCAGCGCAAAGACTGATGAAGATGTTACTGATACTGGAAGGTTTGACTTACAAGGATAGGATGGATAAGCTGGAAAGCACAACAGTGGGAATGAGATAGCTTTGGCAGATAAGGATAAGGAGAATGCAAGGAAATTCTACAGCATACAAGTACAAAAAAGCAACTAGAGAGACAAGAAGGCCCCTCAGGTATGGAACCACAGGAGATGCGCGAGACCCTAAATGAATATTTCATGTCAGAACGTACTGTGGACAAAGACTAGGAAACAAAGGGAAAGAAACAGTGATGTCTTGTAAAGAGTCCCCATTACAGGAGAGGTGGTGCTGGATATCTTAGAACACAAACGTCGAAAAAGCCCTAGGTCCTGAACAACTGTATCTCAGAACATTGTCGCAAAGTAGTGGCAGGGACACGAGCAGACATATTTATATCATTGTCCTTCGTATTTCCATTGGGCGTAGGTGGCTGATGGGTGACCTTATAAAGGTTTATAAACCATGAGGGGTACAGGTAAGATGAATAGTGAAGGTCTCTACCCCGGGGTAGGGGAGTCCATAACTAGAGGGCAAAAATAGGAGGTGGGAGAGGGAAGACTTAAGAGTGATCAGAGGAGAACATTTTTCACAGAGAGCATGGTGCACAAATTGAATGAGCTGCCAGGGAAAGTGATGGAGAGAAGCACCATGACAACATGGAAAAGACATTTGGGTGGATACATGGAGAGGAGAAGGTTTGAAGGGATACGGGCCAATTGCAGGGAAATGCGACTCGTTCAGGAATCGTGTTCAGCATCAACTAGTTGGATCAAAGAAAAGGCTCTGTTTCCGTGCTGCATGACTCTGCCATTGGAGGAGGAGACTACCGAGATAAGGCATGTTGTAGACACTGAAGCAAGTTACAGGGATAGGGATGGTCGGCTGGAATGCAGTTCATTTCAAACATGTGGAGGGACTATAGGGAAGGGAGGAGGTTACAGGGTCAGGAACTGTTATAGGAGTTAAAAATTATTGAAGACAACGGTCCATGTGACATGCCATAGATACAATGTTGGAGAGGGAAATACAGAACAGAAATCCCAGGCAGCATTCCCACCCACTCTTGGGAAGCCTGCTTTCCCCTCTGTTGTACTGATGCTCACGACGACAGCACAGCCTGGACTGATAACTGTGACACTCCCAATACTGTCTCAGTACAACAAAACTTACAGCAGGGGTGCTGATTGAGCCTGAGGTTTCTCTGTACTCTGCTCCCCCTCCAGCACTGTATCTATGTCACGTCTTGTTAGCCGATATATGGAGCCCTCTTATTGCTCTCTGCTCTGTGCACTGTAAGTGATCTTATCTCACTGCAGGATTTATTGAAGTCTCCAGATCTCCCTGCCCATGGTCTCTCTGGCTGACCAACCATCTTCAATGTGGTGATGGACGAGACACCCAGCAGCTGTGAAATTTATTGAGTCAGGACCTTCCTGAGTACCTACAGGAGATAGAGAAATAGACAGAATGGGAATTTATACTGATGTAGTGAGAGTTACACATGGAGAATGGTCCTGAGTAAAATAGAGATCTGGAAAGTCCCAGACTCCGTCCCTGGCCTGTGCTGTCCGTCTCTCTGGAGTGGAGAATTCTGTTGGCTCAGGATCTGGAGTAGCTATAAAAGCGAGGGGCATTGACAGAGGCAGCAATTAGACCCACACAGTGAGGGATACCACATGGAGAGATACTGAGTGATATCACCAGAGTGCTGGAAGGTATCAGGATCAAACAATCATGTCAGAAGGCTTCAGAATCAAACAATTGTGTGGAAGAAGGTGTTCTGCTTCATGATGGTGTAACTGGTCAGGAATGGCCAATCTGTGAGTAAGCGAAGTGATGGCCTAGTGGCATTATTGCTAGAGCATGTATCCAAAACCTCTGCTAATGTTCAGGGGAGACAAGTTTGAATCCCACCATCAGAAATTGGGGAATTTGAAAACAATACTTTTAAAGATAATAATTAATAATCCATAAATAACTATGAGATAATTGCTGATGTACAAAAAGTACAAACACTTGTCATTTCGAGAAGGACATCTGCCTATCCTCACTTGGTCTGCACAAAATACCCACAGCAAAGTGTTTGTCTCTCAATGACCCTCTGAAATGGCCGAGCAAGTTACTCAGTGCAAGGGCAGCCAGGGCTGGGAAAGGAAGGCAGGTCAGACAGAGATACCAATATCCCATGAGTTAATAAAAACATTCCCGTTGCACTGGGCCCCACTGGAACCATGGTGGGACCAGTGTCCTGGCCAATCATGTTGGTAGGTTTATGGACAGGGCTGTAAACTGACAGAGAGGATGCAGAGACAGGATTCAGGTGTAAGGAGCTTTCCAAATCCCAATAGAAAAGGGAAGCATCGGAACAGCATGGGAATGTGCCTGAAGACAAACAGAAAGGAACAGG
>NW_025207903.1:0-13711 GCF_004010195.1 Chiloscyllium plagiosum | reverse complement strand
ACACATCATTTACTGTACCCGATGTGGCCTCCTATACACTGGGGAGACAGGCCGCCTGCTTGCGGAACGTTTCAGAGAACACCTCTGGGACACCCGCACCAACCAACCCAACCGCCCCGTGGCTGAACACTTTAACTCCCCCTTCCACTCCGCCAAGGACGTGCAGGCGCTTGGCCTCCTCCATTGCCAGACCATGGCAACACGACGCCTGGAGGAAGAGCGCCTCATCTTCCGCTTCGGAACCCTCCAACCACAAGGGATGAATGCAGATTTCTCCACCTTCCTCATTTCCCCTCCCCCCACCTTATCTCAGTCCCAACCCTCGGACTCAGCACCGCCTTCTTGACCTGTAGTCTTCTTCCCGACATCTCCGCCCCCAACCCCTCTCCGGCCTATCGCCCTCACCTTAACCTCCTCCCACCTTTGCATTCCCAATGCCCGTCCCCCAAGTCTCTCCTCCCTACCTTTTATCTTAGCCTGCTTGGCACACCTTCCTCGGGCTTATGCCTGAAACGTCGATTCTCCTGGTCCTTTGATGCTGCCTGACCTGCTGCGCTTTTCCAGCAACACGTTTTTCAGCTCTGATCTCCAGCATCTGCAGTTCTCACTTCCTCCGTGGTAAATGAGATCCAAGTCTATGTGTTTGTTGATAGTGTTCTTGTTGGAATGCTATGCTTCTAGAAATTCTCGTGCATGTCTCTGTTTGGCTTATCCTCGGATGGATATGTTGTCCCAGTTGAAGTTGTGTCCTTCCTCATCCATGTGTAAGGGTACGAGTGAGAGTGAGTCATGTCTTTTTGACTCGCTCTCGCTCTCACTCTCTCTCTCTCTCCCCCCCACAATTTCCCTGTAGTTCTACACAGGGGTGAACCCTAAACATCACCCCCCCCCCTTCCCCAGATACACTCAGTTAGATGGGGTTGGGGGGGGGCGGGGTTGGACACAGTTTGGGAGCAGGCAAGTGCTCGCGCGCTGTGCTGCTGCTAGTCTTCTGAATGGGGAGCAGACTTAATAGAAAACTGAGCCCCAGACGAAAGGCACTGAATCGATTAATGGAATAATCAAATATCCGAACGAAATAGTGCCCGCCAATCTTGTTTAGATAATTGCGCTTCCCCGTATACTATTAGAAGAGCCAAAGAGACACACCAGACACCACCAACTTCATCAGCAAGGACAGTATCGTCAAGCTATTGGACCTATGCTTTACCACCCACTTAACCTTCAACAACAAAATCTACAGACAAGCCAATGGAACACCCATGGCTCTCCAATATCAGGATTCCTAGCAGAGGCAGTAATGCAGAGACTCAAACAAAAAGCTCTGCCAACCATCCAACTCAAACTTTGGGTCCACTAAGTGGATAACACCTTTGTCATCACTAAATGAAACAAATTAGAGGAGACCTTCAAGACCATCAGTAATACCCTTACTGACATAAAATTCATTAAAGGGAGGAAAACAACAACAAGCTGCTATTCCTGGATCAGTAGATCGAACAGCCAATGGAGAACTTCAAACCAGAGTCTACAGGAAAATAACACATGAACCAAATATTGAACTACAGAAGCAATCATCCCAACATCCACTAACGAAGCTGCATTAGAACATTATTCCAATGAGCCACCACACACTGCAGCATAGAGGAACTATGCAGAGCAGAGGAAAATCACTATACCATGTATTCAAAAAGAATGGGTACCCAATGAACAAAGTCCACCAATTTCTCAGCAACAAACCCAAACAAGCAGTCAAAACATATCCAGAAACCCTAGCCACTCTCCCCTACATCAAAGACCTATCGGAAACGACTGCCAAACTACTCAGACCCCTTGACATCATGGTAGCGCACAAACCCACCAACGCATTAAAACAGCAGTTAATGAACTTGAAAGACCCTATACAGGCAACAAGTAAAACTGATATCATTTACAAAATACCTTGCAAGGACTGTAACAAACACTACATTGGATAAACAGGCAGAAAACTAGCCACCGGGATACATGAACATCAATTCACCATAAAAAGACATGACCCTCACTCACTAGTATCTTTACATATGGATGAGGAAGGACACCACTTTGACATGGACAACACATCCATGGACAAGCCAAACAAGGACATGAGAATTCCTAGAAGCATGGCATTCCAACCAGAACTCTATCAACAAACACATTGACTTGGATCCCATTTACCACCCTCTGAGAAAAAGAACAGGAAATGATGTCACAACAGGGAATGAAATCACCAACCCAAGGAAACCCAAACTTATAAATTTAAAGCAGACCATACCACCAGTTCTTTAAATTGGTGGCTAACTGAAGATGTTACTTAGTATGGCGATGAAACATCTGAAAATGAACCTTCCAGCTGTGAGCAAACCTACATCCAGAACCTCAACCTGAGCTACAAATCTTCACAAAACTCGCAAATATAATTTTGAAGTCTAGTTGACAGCTCCAAGTGGTTCCAAATGAATTTGGAGAAGATTTGTAGCTCAGATTGTAAACTTTTTGGTGATAAACTCATTGACATGATTTCAATGCTTGTTCTTAAAAATACTTTCTTCCATTAAAGGTTTATTGTTTTACAGTTTTATTTAGTTGGAGTGTAAAAGTTGCAAACTGATTTTTATGGCCGTGCATTTTTATCAATATATAGCGAAGTCAACAACGAAAAGATATAGGCAACAGTGAGGACTGCAGATGCTGGAAACCAGAGTTTAGATCAGAGTGGTGCTAGAAAAGCACAGCAGGTCAGGCAGCATCAGATCAGAGTGGTGCTAGAAAAGCACAGCAGGTCAGGCAGCATCCGAGGAGCAGGAAAATGGATGTTTCAGTTAAAAGCTCAAAATTTATAGCATTTTTTTAGCTGGCTTTAAGGTCCTGAAGTTTGCTTATTGCTGATACTAAGTGACATGATATAAAGTCAAATAGTGGTCAGTGGTGGGCGTGTGCTGACATGAAATCGACGAAGTTTGTATAAGAACTGCAAAGGGCTATGCAGGATGGATTAAGGGGCATTGACATGTTTACAGGAACATAGATATGCTTCAGAAGGCATTGTGAAATGTATGGGAGGTGAGAGATGGATGAGAACTGAAGGAATGTTTTACTTTTTTTTAGTATTTTTAACTTTAGACATGCTGTTGGTTCCTGGAGGCAGGCAATCTCCTCAGCCTCTGGTCTCAATCGTCTCCTGCATTCCTGAGGCATTATCTGCCCTCCTACCTGTTCAAACACAGACTGAAAATTAAAACACAAGCTGAGTTGTTAAAAGTGGACTTTGTAGATCTGGGAATTCTCCCATTCTACACACATGAGAGATAAAGTCTAGACCAAAGTGTTTGTATTCCATCTTTAATGGTATGTGTTGCTGGGTTAGAGGATGGCTATCACCAGATCATTTGACTTAATCAATTATTATATGCTGTTTACTTATCACTAACTGAAAAAACATTTTGGAAGGAATGCTAGGATTGCAACTAGATGATAGAGTGGAATCAAAAGTGGCCATTTTACCAATGACTAGATGTATTTCCATTCCAGATGAATACAAGGAAGAGCATCATCAGTGTTGTTATTAAATACATTTGAGAAACCAAAATGTAGTCTGTTTTTCTGCTGTGTTTAAGCCTTTGTGGCATGAATCTCTCCATTGCACTAGAGAACTTGTTCCACAACTGAGAGCTTTCCCAGTTTGGGGTTGACATGGATGAATGGTTAAGTGGTTAAATAAGGGATGCTTGACATGCAGAGGGCCTTGCCTGCATCTGGAACTAATTGTGATTGATCTATATCAGCACAAGGATGTCCTTGGCTGCTTCGTGACTTTCAAAAGTGCCCACTGCAAGGCTCCACCTCTGCAAGGCTCCATGATAGCACCAGAACTGCACCTGACTGGATTACTCAACCACCTATGTATGTGTGATATGATCTCTTGGCTGCAGATTTTCATTTGTTTGTTGCTTCTTCCATAATTCAAATGCCTGGGAATTGATGGAAAAACAAAGCGATGGTGCAAAACAAAACTTTAAAAATTGGAAAAAAAGTTATTTCCTGTCCCACCTCTCTTGTGTCTCCTTTCCTCATTACTGTGTATTAGGGTATTGTCAATTGCATGACAACTCTTCACCCGTGAACACCACCCGATGTTAAAGTATTTGTGGTGCCCTGATGTCTTGCATTTGCCAGGAGTGCCTATAAATTACATAGAATGGCTGCACTCATTATATTGAGAATTTGAACTGATGTGTTTCAGATACAGACAAGGCCCAAACAACAGCCTCATTGTGTGGGGATTAATTATCGAGCCAGGCCCCACTGATATAACAAGTAACTGGCAACAAGAGTTCTGTGCACAACTTTCAGGCTCCCTCCTGTACAAATCACTTGAGTTTTTATTATGATATACTAATTTATGGTCTTACATTGTGACCACATCTCATGAAGAAGTGATGGGTTTACAATTAAATTGTTTGCTCCAATTTCTTGCCTCGATTCATTCCATAACCCTGTTATTGTTATTACTGTCCTCCTTGCTAGCGACTGACCTCCCATTCTCTCTGTCCATTAAAAAGATTTTGTTCCACACATCTTTAATAATTACTTAATTTCTTATTTCTATATCTGTATGTTTGGGTATATTTCCAGAAATAAAAGGTGATGATCCTATAACTTATTCTGAACCCGCTGCAATTAGCATCCTATTTTCACTGGCAGAAATAAATGAGAATGCTTGCTGCCATATTAGTACATTCAGGAGTTGGCCTATAAGTTTGTTGCAATATTTTTATTAAATGTTATTGGTGAATACAGAGTTTAGTTGCTTAATTATTTGTGAGGCAGAATCAGCAATTATTACAACTTCCACCTGCTGCATTAAATAATATGGTAGACGCATCACAGGCATTAGATATTACTGTAGCTGCTTTCTTGATATTCTGTTCTTAAAAAAAGCTTATTTCAAGACTGTACCACTATTTTCTTAGGAACTTCATAAAATATGTACAACTAGCATTTCATGTGTGTTTTTGTTCAGAACAAAGGGGGATCTGACTTAGGAAGAAAGATGTTAGATTAATATTGTGAGGTTTGCTCTAAGGATAAGTCTCGGTGGGGGGGGGGGGGGGGGGGAGAGATGGTGGGGAAGAACTTGAACTGCTGCCACAAGTTTGGCTGAGGAAGCATGTTGTTAACTCTGAGGGCTTAAAATGGTAGGCATCCCATTTCCCAATCATGTCCAGAAAGCAAACAAATTCCACAATAACATGAAAAAAACATGAATTCTTTTAATTTCCATTGTTTATTCATTCATGTTATGCAGGCGTTGCTGGCTGGCCAGCATTTATTGTCCGTCCCACGTTGCCTTTGAGAAGGTGATGGTGAGCTGTCTCTTAATGGAATCCTCATCTTTACAAAATTTGGGAAGCAGAGAAATGTCTTTTTATAGAGTGGGGAGTTTGCTGTCTTGCCATTTATACATATACTTCCTCATCATTGCTCACTACTTTCTTTTTGCTTGAAAGGTAGTTTAGTTATCACTGAGTTACAATTTCACAAATAAAAATCATGGAATCACACATTTTGCATCCTTTTGCATTTCAAAATTTGAAAGTACTGTCGATAATAAACATTGATGTTTAATACCGTTGTACACATTTCTTCTGTAGTAGACGTAGAGGTGCTTTCACTAAAATCGAAAAATGGTATATATATATGTCACACATTCACTGGTATTGTGGGCAACAGTAATTTCAATCATGTAGTATCTGTTTTTGTCTCTTTTTATAAATAAGAGGCTTTTGAAGTTGATGCGAAACCCTTCCATCTTATATCTACCTTGAAAGTGATCTAAAGATGAAACAGTTCTTTAAGATGATGTCCTGACACTGTTTGTGTAAATCAGGGAGGCAATTTCAAATTATATTTTGAAGCTAATAAAGAAGTAAGCAAAAACATTTAATGGGAATATCTGAAATGGTACACCTGTAGATAGCACAATATACATTTTGCAGAAACATTGCGTCACACTTAAATCAACACTTGGCATTTAAACAAGCCTCTTCAAATAAAGAAATTTCACAATGTGGAAATATGACCAAGTTGGGATGTGTGCACTGATGAAGCGATGTGCTGTGGAGGTCAACTCCATGTTAAGCATTACCTTGTATGTCTCAGTAGCCTCACACTTGCTGCAGAGCAAGACAATGGGGTGAGAATGTGCACAATTCACTGTTTGTCAGGGCCCTCCTTTTTTCCTGGCTGTATTTTCTTTGTTCCTGGTGTCTTTTATTGTCTTTCCAGTGATACTCCAAAGTCTTAGCATCAATAATTGCCTCCCAGTTGTCTACTATTTTTGTTTCTTGCTTGCAGGTGTTACCCAGTGGCCATTTCACAGTGGTCTGAAGGTCACAAACTGTTTGGCTATATGTCTATCAATATTCTGATACACTCAGTAAAGTCAATCTAAGTGTTGTTAGTTTAACAATGATTGTATACTGTTTGAATTAGCATGCTCCAAGACCTCTATGTTGGAGACCATGTCCTGCCAAGAGATGCTAAGTATATGACTGAGATAGCAAAAATGGAAACCATTCGTCCTTCAGAAAATAAGAAGATGAAGGTCAGTGGCAGAAACATTAAGAAGGTAAACACCTCAAAAAGAATACGGAGATAGAATAGGGTAGAGTAATACGAAGATGGGATTTTCAGAAAGGAGTTTAATTGTGATTTACTGCATTTACAGGATATTATGTAGATCAGCAATGGGTACATGATACTTAGTAGGACAGCATTTAAGCAGTAGAGTTTGGACCAAATTGGAGTTTATGGAAGGTAGGAAAAGAAATTCATTTTAGGAGAGTGTTGGGTTTGAGCTCGGAGATGACAGCGGTGTGGAAACAAAACACTATCACATTTGCTGAATACACAAATTTGAAATTAGTTATTTTCAGTAAGGTTGTGATGATACCCAGGAAATATTTAAGTCTGTCATTATCCTTGCCCTTCATGTTTTCCTTACCAGCATTTATTTCACACTGTTTTCTCAATGAATTGAACAATTTCAGATTACAGTTCTACAGGCACCAGCAGCTCTCCAGCTCTCCCCATAGCTGGCATTATTCACATGTGAGTCTATCAAGTGAGGTTAAGGCTGTTGCAAATGGGATTATAGCTCAATTGATCCTGATCCTAAGAAGATGCAGCAAGGAGGATTGGAAAAAATTGCCTGTTCATCATGCCCGCTGCATCCAAGCATGATTCACTCAGCTGCAATACCTAGTGTCTCTCAAGTTATGTAATCTTTTGGCAGAAATGAAAATTTTGAGACCCAATTTTAGGGAAATGTTACATGGTCCTTCAGCAGATAATTCTCCCACTCCCAAAGCAAGCAGACAATTTCAGATGACTCTGATACATCATAAATGTTGCTGTTGCCTGGCTTTAAATGTTAACACTCTGAACAAAAATCGCTATTTTTTTCAAGTCACCCAAGGTTTTTTTTAACCAATGCTAAGAATTGTAAAGATCTTATAAAGATAAAAAGTATCCCACAGGAAAGCTCTCCGAAGGGTCTGGGACAGACTGCTTACTAACCGGTAAAAGTATATTTGTTTGGAAGCAGGTATGAGAGATTTGTGCATTTTGCCTATGTTTGCTTGCAATTAATATGTTGAATTAAAAATTCTCAATTTTGTTTTCAATGTTTCCATGGCCATGCTCCTCCCCATCTCTGTAATGTTCTCCAGCAGAGCAGTTCACTGAGATATTTGCTGGCCTCTTCTGTATTTCCAGTTTTAATTGCTCCACCATTGCTGTCCATACTTTCAGCTGCAAAGGCTCTAAATTCTTAAATTTTACTCTTTAAACTTTTCCGCCTCTCTACATCTGTTTCTTCCTTTAAGACACATCTTGGTCTCTACATATGACCTCATTTGTCCTAATATCTTCTTATATGTCTTGACACCAAACTACTTAAATCTCTCCTCTCCAGACATTGTGATATTTGACCATGTTAAAGGTACTATATCAAAACACTTTGTGTAACATTGTTCGATAAAATAAAACAAATGCAGTATATGATCTGGTAAACCGTTTTGTGTATGATATCTGCCTGTCAATCACTATTTGGTGCTCTGAGATCAAAGATGCTGAAACATCGAATGAACTAACAGAAATTTTATTTGTCTTTCTTCAATGTAGAGGCAAATACGTGAGAGCCACGTGTGAAATGGGCTCAATCTAGAATATAAATCTTCTGTTTGAGTGCTAGCCCAGGTTCACTCTGAGGCATTGCAAACGTTATTGTTCTAATAAATGGTCAGTGGTTACCTGT
Organism: Chiloscyllium plagiosum; assembly: GCF_004010195.1. Taxonomy (NCBI): domain Eukaryota; kingdom Metazoa; phylum Chordata; class Chondrichthyes; order Orectolobiformes; family Hemiscylliidae; genus Chiloscyllium; species Chiloscyllium plagiosum. Next base: position 5,373 of record NW_025207903.1, on the reverse strand, counting down.
GGTAAGTTAATGAATTTTGCTATTGCAGTTTGGATATTCTAGTTTTTATTTTATTGAACAATGATTCAGAAATTAATACCGAATGCATATAATCTGAACGAGATTATCATCCAGTTATTTCAACATAAGTAAAACGTGAGCAGACTTGTATAATTTCTGACAAGATAAATACAGTTATGATTTCCTTTTTTTTTACTCTGAAAGAAAATGTAACATATCAGCTGTTGTGTGTGTAACACTGCAGTTAGTCATTTAGAGGGTGACAGAAATATATAGTCGAGGCCAAAAACTGTGGTGATCCATGTAGGTATAATCACTATTGAGGGTAAATATAGCGTTAATGGAATGGTCCCTGTTATTGATCACCACCACCAAGGTGATTAAATGTGACCCCTATCATTTGCCTGTCTGTTGTCAGTTACCATCACATGCTGGGTACACATCTTTGTTTTTTTTAATTTAAGGTGATATATTTATTGGGGGAAGAGAGTGGCTCCCAGTTTTGAAAGCTCTGTGATGGTTCAACTTTCAGGAAGATTGGCAAAGTAAAGGATGTTGGGCTCCAGAATGGCTTAATATTGTTTAGCTGTGTTTATACGATATGATCTTTTAAGTATCTAGGATCTCTTAATTAAATGTGTCAGTATGCTTAAAGCTGTGCTTGTCTCTGGCTTGTGAATGTGGGCATCTGTGGATGGAATAGTTCATCTAGCGAAGCTTTGTCATTAGACCTGACACACATTATCTAGACTTGGCTGTAAGACGATTGATCTTTGTTCGTAAGCCTAAGGTCCAGACAGTACCACTTAACGCAAGCTTTAAAATATCCATGCCAATGTAACCAATTGCTAGAAGGTTCAGCAGGTAATGTGCAACAGCTGATGAACACACTAGGGTCTCAGAACAAAAGAAACAAACCACTGTGTGGAAGAAATGGCGCATTTTATAGCTGCATTATGGAAATAATTACAATTAAAAGATTATTATGAACCATGCATGTAAGTTGATTGAATGGAATAAAGTGATTGTGGAATGCCCCACAGCCTCTTCCACTGAAGGGAAGGGTAACTCCAAATATGCTTTACTGTTGTAGTTAAGCTTGTTTATTGCATTGGTTCAATGCACTAATAGGTGTGGATACACTTAAGCCAATAGATTTTAATGGTCTGTGATAGACTTCCTGTGTAATACATTTCATTAGTCATGTCAAATTAGACACTGTGCTACCATTTCCATCAGTAACAGACCTGTAGCTTAGTATATAGAGCAAGTTGTGTACAAGTTCAACATATTAAAGGATAATAAGATTATTTTCAGTTTACCACTGGTGTGTGAAGCTGACATTGCAGGTGAGTGTTTGTTTCACCCTAGAAAAATAGGTACCCAACTTCCATTGTTTATACCCTGAGAGGGAAAGGCTCCACTTCATAGAAACAGCAGCCAGGGATAACTAGAGACAGGGACAGCATAGTCCCACCTCATGTGGATGTATATAACAATATCTCTGAACGGGTTGATTAGCAAATAGCTAAAGCAAAAAGAAAGGGCTTACAAAAATGCAAAAACAAACACCGATCCTGCTGAATGGGAAAGATACAAAAACCAGCAAAGTTCCACAGAACAGTGTTTAAGAGCTTATAAAGGGATTATGAAAGGAAACTGGCCAGGGGCATCAAAATCAATAAGAATAAATTTTATAGTTACATAAAGGAAATTGGGAGGTCAGTGAAATGGCATCGGGAATGCCAATGTAGGACACCAGACTGTGCTAAGTGAGAGAAACAGTTTACTCGAGGGGATAAAGTTTGGTGTAGGAACCACAGAAATGGCCCTGCATGGGTAAGAGGCACGGTCAATGTGAGGCCAAGTCCCATCTCGTGTAAAGTTTGGGTAGGTGCGATGATCCTGAACAAGCATGTGGATCATGTGAAAGCTGAGAACTTGCAGCACTGTGGGTGCAAAATATGTCCAGCTCCTTGACTGCTTTTCCAACTATTCGGGAACCCATTGGTTCTTCCTGGCCATCAAGCATTGAAGATACCTCAGAATCTGAAATGGACATGTCACCAGCTCAATGCCTTTGCTGTCTGAAGAAGAGAATGACTTTCTTTGGAGATTGGATGCAAGAAGCAAGCTACTGTGCATTTCACGCCACCTGTAACAGAGGCAGAGTTGCTAAAACACCCCAGGAGAAACTACAAAAAACAGAAATGGCATATGTCCTTGGACTCATGGGAGAGGAATGTAGTGATTGTGACAAGGTCAGCTAGGTGGACCTCATAGAATATGAATTCCCTGGCAGGGGCTGTTAATCTGGTCCAACTCGGGACCCCAGGCTGATAGATAAGAGCAGGAATGTCAGACATTCTGTTCACTCTGAGAGCTGGCTCTGAGGGAGCTGAACCAATGTCAAGGACTCTCCATGTGTAAATAAAGGGTGAAGTGGTAATGAGATGCTGGTCTTTTTGCTATCTTGCTCAATTTAGGTCTAGTGGGACTCTTTTGCTGTCTCAAGTCCACACACCTTAGCAACTACAGTGGCTTGCAAGCTTAGATCCTGAAGAAGATATTAACCAATTGGCCATGGCTGGCTTTGGGGTTTTACTGTGGACTGACCGAGAGTCATGCTGTTCAGGATGTGTCCTGAGTGAGACTGTGCACTTTCCTTCACTCAAGTGATGTTCCCCAAGCTCAGTCAGACTGGCAAGGGTGTCCGCTTTCATTAGAATATCCTGCAACTATTATATTCCACTTGCCGCATTTTCTAGTGATAAAGCCAGCTGTAGTGTCTTTTTGAAGTTCAATTGGGCTTCACCTAGGTGTTGCTTATACATGCTTATTATTAATCCCACATACCAAACTGTGTCTCAGCATCTCATTAAGGGTAAACCAAAGTCACATGCCTCTGCTAGTCATCTTAACCTAATCAAAAATCCTGAAAGGAATTTCTGTAGTTCTTAGATTCCCAATGAAACCAATAGCATCTCAGACTGAGAGGAGGCTTAGGACTATAATATTCCTTAGCTAAATCCATCAACTCTTGAAAGGTTTTGCTATCTGGTGCCTTGGGGAAAGTTAAGCTCCTATTAACCAAGAAAGCCGCAGATCTACGAGCTGTCAGGAGCATTACACATTGCTTTTTATCTGCCCCAATATCATTTGCCCAGGAAAAAAAAAGACATTCTTTCCACATACAGTCTCCAATGGCAGGATTGAATGAGTCAAGCTTCCCAAATAATGGGCTGATGTCAGAAATGTTTACCCAATTCAAGGATGTTGTGAGAGAATTTCTTCAGGAGTGTGCATCCCACACTCATCACCACTGAAATAACTCCACAGAGGCCGGTATCCCGTCATCAAATCAACCTTTATTTATAAATGGAGAATCCTTGACACTGATTCAGCTTTCAGAGTGAGCAGGATGTCAAGGGCTCCCTAATTGGACCAGATTAACAGCACCACTTGTATTCTATGAGGTCCATCTGGCTGACCAGTTACAGACACTACTGTTAGAAGCAATGATGGCCCACTAAAGAGTGAAAGTGCGGATATTGTTAATGACTGTGAAAATAGCAGACATGTTAAATAATTACTTTGCTCCAGTATTTACAGTAGGGAAAGCTTATTGGAAGTCCCAAGGGAATTCATAATGTTACGGGACTGAATTATGAACAAATGAATGAAATTAAAGAATAACAAGTCCCTAGGACTTGACTATTTCCATCCAAAGAAGTAAAGGAGCACATTGCAGATGCCCTAACTATCAACTTTCAGAGTTCCCTGGATACAGGAATAATATCTCCGGATTGGAACATTGTGTATGTCACTTCATTTTTTAAGAAGGGTGAAAGAGGAAAACCAGCTAATTAGAAACCAATTAGCCTAACATATGTGGTGGGGATATTGTTGCAATCTACATTAAGAGATGGGCTAATTAAGCATGTTGTAAATTTTCAGTAAGTCAGGGAGTGCCAGCATGGATTCATGACAGCTAGGTCCTTCCTAACAACTAATTGATTTTTTTGAAGAGGTGACTGAGGTAGTAGACGGGAAATATCTATGGATGTTGTTTATATGGACTTCCAGAAAGCATTTGATAAATACTCAACATAAGAGATTTTTAACTAAAATAGAAGCCCATCAAACTGAGGGCACATTACTGACAAGGTTTGGAGATTAGTTAAGGCAACAGAATGTAGGGATAATGGGTAGATATTCACATTGGAAGAATGTGACCAGTAGTGTCCCACAAGGATCTGTTAGAGCCTCAGTTTTTCACATTACTTATTGATGACTTGGCGAATGGTATAGAAAGTCAGATCCAAGTTTGGTGATGACATAAAGTTAAGTTCCATTACAGACTGTGTAGATGATAGTCTATCAACATCCATTTATACTTTTATGCTAAGTGAGTGGACAAAACTGTGGCAGATGGAGTTCAATGTAAACAAGTGTGAAATTATCCATTTTGATCTGAAAAAGAATACATAATGATAGCATGAAATTAAATACAGTGGATAGGCAAATAGACTTGCGGGGTGTGAATGTTCAGGTGCTTTGTTCTTTCACGTGTCACAAACGGGTGCAGAAAATAATCATGAAAGCTAATGGAATGTTGGCTGTCTACCTTGGACTGGAGTACAGGGATGCAGAAGTTAGGCGCAGTTAGACAAAAACATAGTTAGATTCTAATTGGAGTACAGTGAGCAGTACTGTGATTCTATGTTCTATGGCCTTTCTATGATGCAGCAGATGTGGGCACCACACGTTAGGAAGAATATATTGGCCTTGACGGAAGTACAACCTAGGTTTACAAGAACAATACCTGGACTTAAGTTATAAGAAAAGATTACTCATATTAGGCCTGTTTTCTCTAGAAATTAAAAGGTTAAAGGGTGATCTGATTGAACTCTTCAAGATATTAACAGGAAAAGAAAAGTTAGATAAGGATAATCTTTTCCAATGTTTGGTCATTCTAAAACTAGGGGCATAGACTGAGAATTAAGGCTAGACTATTCAGGAGATGTCTAGACACAAAGGGTGGTAGAAGTTTGGAACTTTTCCACAAAATGCAGTGGATAAATTGTTAATTTTAAACTAAGTTTTTTTTTCTAAAGATTAAGTAAAGGGATTATGGATTTGTGCCAAGGGAAGGTATATGGAGTTATGCCACAGATCAGCCATGAACTCATAGAATGGTGGAACAGGCTTGAGGGGTTGAATAGCCTACTCCTGTTCCTGTGTTCCTAAAATTGGCCAGTTACTATATCATGGACCCAAACAGCAGTGCTGGTTTCAGTTTACAGCAGAAAAGTGAAATTTACCCTAAAGATCATCAAAGTGTTTAAAAACTTTAGACATGGAAATCTGGTT
>NW_025207902.1:0-13709 GCF_004010195.1 Chiloscyllium plagiosum | reverse complement strand
AATTCTGGAACTTTCCATGCAGGAGTGAGTAATATATCCACCATCTCTGAAATGCATCCTCCTATTTATTCACGAGCTGACAGCAGCCATCTGCCTGCTGAGTGGAATACATTGGTTCCATCTCCACAGGAGAACGCACAGAAATTAACTTCCAGAAATACAGAGTGTCTGGTAAAAATGACAGGAAATTAGAATTAATGAAGAGTATGTTTTTAGAAATTCTATTTGAATTGAAGATTCATAAGTTGTTGCATATGATGTATTGAGGAGGTGGCAATAGAGCTAGTGGAAGAATTAATGAATATTCTTCAAAGTTGGTTAGATTCTGGAAAGTGTCCCGCAGACTGGAAAGCAGCTATTGTAAACCTAAATATTTAAAACAGGACGGAGAGGGCAAACAGAAAACAAAATAGCTTGACGTCAGCTGTGAGAAAAACATTGTAACCTTTTATTAGAATGTGACTACTTAACACTTAGTGAACAATGATATGATTTGGTAGATTCGGCCTAGATTCAGGAAAGGGAAGTGATCTTTGATAAACCTGCTGGGATTTGTGGCGATTGTCCGTTGTGACACCGATAATTGAGAACCAGTGGGAGTGGAGTATTAGAATTTTCAGGAGACGTTTGACATGGTTGAATACAGGTGAGTGGGGAATGTTAGTGTCCATGGGTAGATAGGGGTGGAATATATACCATATGGATTAAAAGGTTGGTAAGGGAGATACGAAAAGACTATGTGTTTCTCTGGACTGAAGGCTTGTTTGGGTATCAGATGGATTACTGTTTGGGCAATAGCTGTTCACAAGGTGTGAAAACCGAATCAGATGGAAACAACAAATGTCATCATTCACATTTGTATTTATTAAATGGTAAGATATTAGGTAGTGCTGTTGTGGAAAAGGACCTGGATGTCCTTGGTCATAAGTCACTAGCAGAATTCTTATGGGGCAGGAAGTAAATGATATGTGGCTCTTCATGCAAAATGATTGAAGTACCAGAGTTAGTATATCTTTCCCAATGATAGATGGTTAGGACAATTGCCGCACATTGTCAGGGTTCAAGGTTCAATTCCAGCCTCGGGTGACTGTCTGTGTGGAGTTTGCACATTCTCCCATTGTCTGCGTGGGTTTCCTCCAGCGGTCCTCCGGTTTCCTCTCACAGTCCAAAGATGCGCAGGTCAGTTGAATTGTCCATGCCAAATTGCCCATAGTGTTAGCTGCATTAGTCAGAGGGTCTGGTGGGTTTACTCTTCGGAGGGTTGGTGTGGACTGTCTGAGCCGAAGTTTGTTTTCACACTGTAGGGAATTTAATCAAATCATACTGTTTTGTTGAGAGAGTATTTGGTGCACTGTGTACAGATTAGGCCTGCTTTATAAATAATGATCTCTTTTTCACCGAAATCGTGCAAAGAAGTTTCACCAGACTAAACCCTGGCATGATGGTACCATGACGAGAGAGTGCAGTGACTATGTGTTTATTCTGTGAGAGAATAAGAAGTTGAAACTTGTTGGTTATGGATGGACACGCATTATGTCCCAAACAGCTGAATAGGGTGAAACTTCCATGCTTTTTATTGGATGTTTGATTCCAAAAGTTTACATGCATCTGCAGAGGATCCATGTTGTTTGATAGAAAGGTACAGACTCTGACTGAACTCTGAAATCTTTAATGCACAGTTACTGTGTGACACTGCATTGATTGTCACTTTGTACACAATCCTGTCAACAGCTACAATTACTTCACTCTGAAATAGATAGCCAATCCACACCAGTTTCTGACCTCCGTAGAGACAAAGGGTATCCTTTTTTGGAGATGGAAGACAACTTGGAGAATGGCTAAAAACGTTGGCTTCATTCTGACTGCCAAATAACCATGTAAAAGTATGTGCTATGGATAATTAAGCCATGTGGACCAGTTTAGAGCAGTCCATCTGTTCAGTCCCTACTCCATTGGTTTGTGATGTTGGAACATCTTTGACACCTTCCTGTTCCTGGGTTATGACTTGAGAAGCTGAATGACCTGTTTCTTTTTAATCACTCCGAGTGTGAAATGGTCTCCTTCTAATCCTGGTTAAATGACGTGTGGGAGTGTGCAGATACCTTCTCTTCCTGTGTAATTGGCACGAGGGACTGAATGAGCTATAATACATTTTGTCCAGTAGATTTGATATGCTGAAAGACTTCACCATATTCTTGTGAACCCAGATTGAGTTGCTGTGGAAATATACAGTGCTGTTATATGCATGTTACCCAGACTTTAACAGCATGATATTGAATGTTGTCCAGGTCGAGTTGCACATGAACACAGATTGCTTCAGGAACTGAAGGGGGGCAACTTGTTCTGAACATGATGTAAACTTCAGTGAATATCCCTACTTCTGCTCAGTTTGGACTCGATGGGCTGTGTTTCCACACTGTAGGGAATTTAATCAAATCTGGGCTGAATGACGTCCTTCCACACTGTAGGGATTCTGTGATGATAAATTGGAGAGGCCTGGTCTGAGGGAGCTACCCTGAGGATCTCCTGCAGTGATGTCCCACAGCTGAGATGATTGATACCCACTGATAAACATCATCCCCTGTGCTGTGAATGACTCCAAACAGTGGAGAGATCACAATCAATTCTCATTAAGTGCCCTTTTTGCTCAGGCTCCTTGATGTCATCCTCAGTCTAACACGAATTTGTGCATCTTGCATTATTGTCCACTTCCTGGTTTATTGCGCTCCATGTTGGATAGGGCGTTTGAGCAGCTTTGACATAGGCCTTTGAAATTTGTTCAAACGCATAAATTGCTGGAGAAACTCAGCAGGTCTGGCTGTATCTGTGGAGACAGAGAAAGAGAGATAATGTTTCAAGTCCAGCATGGCCCCTGTTTAGAACTGAAAAGTAAGTTTTAATCTTTTGGCAAAGCGGACGAAGGATGATGGGAAACAAAGCATGTGGAGGTGCAATGGCACAGAGGAATTGGGTTTTAATTACGGTGAAAGAAAAACCGATGTAAAATGGGTGTAAATTAAAGTATGAATGGGAGAAATCGGTTGTCTCTGTTGAGTGTAAGTTAACCAAGACACAGGCAAGGTCATAGCGAGACCAAGAAGCAGAATATATGAAGAATGGAGAACAGCCATAATAGGGTCCGGCTGTGAAGTTATGAAATTGAATATTAACTCTTATCGGGGGAAACATACCAAAGTGTAAACTCGAACCTGCACTGTGATTCATTGGAACATTGCAGGAGCACAGGACCAAATGTCACCATGAGAGCAAGGTAGGTTACTGAATTGGGAAACAATGAGAGGATCAGAGTCATTCCTACAGATACAGTGGAAGTGTTCCTCAAAGCAGCCTCGGTTTGGTCTCTCCGATATAAAGGAGACTGCATTATGAACAACAATGACAGGAGACTGGATTGAAAGAGTACAAGTTAAATGCTACATCATATGGGAGGTGCGAGTGGGACATTGGACAGTGAGGAGGGAAGATATGAATGGGCAAGTGTTGCAGCTTTTGCAATTGCATGAGAATGTGTCATGGGGGTGTGGGGAAATGTTCGGGGTGATGGAGGGTGTCACAGAGGGAATGATCCCTGTGCGATACTGACAATGGACGCGAGGGGAAGATGTGTTTGATATTGCTGTACTGCTGGAGATGGTGGAAGTGGCGGCGGATGATTCTGTGAATGTAGATTCTCGTGCAATAGGAAGTGAGGACGAGGGGAGATATATCATTGTTCTGGGAAGGAGGGGATGGAGTGAGGGCAGAAGATGGGAGATGGGATAATCACAGCTGAAAACCCTGTCCACCGGAGTTAGTGGATTTTTGGTTTGATGGAAAAAGAGGTCACCTCAGTGGCAGAACACTGAAATGCGGCATCATCAACCAGAAACAACAGAGATGGAGAAACTAGGAGAATGGAGTCAGCCTCCGCTGATCATGTGCTCAACTACATGCAGAAGTGTTCCCTGAATGATTGAAAATAACCAGGCATCTAAATTGAGAATTTCTGTCACACATCTGGTCTGAAGTGGGATGTGGAAGTAGACCAGAGGAAGGTCAGAGGGTGTACATGGGCAGGCTTTCAAGAAGATATTCCATAATGCTCAGCAATGATTTTTTTGTTTAAAAAGAAGGACTCGATAAGAAGGTGAACCAACCAAGACTAAAGCTGTCATTGATACTATTCAATCTCAATTTGATGAGCTAGAATGTAGGGCCAGATTTAGGATGCTTATTCCAGGGACCATAAGCAGATGCTAGGCATGACGTTCAGTTGTGCTTCCTGAATTACCCGCAGAAACCCTTGCCATTCCGGCTTCATCCTCTTCCCTGCTCGTCTCCCCTTTCTGATTCCAGATTCTCCCTCTCCAATTACAGAGCACATTCTCGCACCTTATGGACCCTCCCCACATCGCCTTAAGCTCTTTGGTCCAGTCTACCTTCCCCGCACTAGCATCAGGCTGCGTTTTGTGCTGCCACTTTGCCTCTTGTCTCAGTGTGACTTGGCTTCTCCATTCTTGCTGTTTTACATCTCCCACTCACATCCCATTCTGGAAAGATTCCTTCTTGGAGGAAACTTCCTTAGAAACCTTGTTGAAAGCACCTCTCCCCCTTTGCCTTGAATCCGCACTTTTCTGCAAATTTCCAAAAGTGTACTGAGCCTTCATTCACTCTGCTAAAGGCAACCACACGCTGACCGTGTGATATAGGAATTCTCTGTCTTACATGGATCTGGCCAGATACTCGTTTTGACTGTAGAGATCATCACCCCCTTTAGACAAAGGAATGCAGGTGTTTGACTTCTTACTGGCACTAGTAAGAGGTTCATGCTGCCTTATTGTTGTAAATATGGAGAAAAACAAATCGCAGTATGATGTTTGGGCTGGGTGTTGATTACCTGTCAATTTGAATACTGTTTCAAATTTGCTGTTCTTATTTTTAAATGATTGTTCTTGAAGCTAGTATCAGATGGAGTGTAGGAATTTAAGTTATGATATTATAGAAGCTTATAAAATCATGAGAGGCATGGACAAGGGTGAGCAGCCAACGTCAATTCCACACGATAGGAGAGTTAAAACATAGTGGACACAGCTTTAAGGTGAAAGGGAGGAAATTTAAAAGGGACGAAGAGGCAACTTTTTCATACAGATGGCGATCGGTGCATGAAATGAGCTGCCAGAGGAAGAATGGTAGGAGCAAGTACAGCTACAACATTTAAAATACATTAGGACAAACATATAAATGGGAAACGTTTATAGACATATGGAGCAAATGCAAGCAGATGGGAGTAGTTTAGTTTGGAAAACCTGGTCAGCATGGAAAAGTTGGACCAAAGAGTCTGTGCACGATATGACTGTATGAATCTAAAACGCGGGGGAAAGGAAGAAAAGAAATGATGCAATCAAATTGTCAATAAACATAAAAATAAGCATCAGAAACTTTTCCATGTTTTTTAAAAAAACGTTGAAGATGAGTGAGTGACCTCAGGTCGAAATGCAATCAGGAAAATATATTGAGGATATTTGGAGGGTGTGACTGGGGAACTGGCTACAGGGTACAGGTAGATAATTTACACCAGCATTTTACATCATTCCTCACAGGCGAAGACACTGTAAGTATTTCAATAATATAAACAAAATGGTAAGAGGAGGAAAGCTCTTAAACTGCCTCTAACAAAGGGAAAAACGTTTCTAATAAACAGATAAGGGTAAAGGTAGACAGGTCAGCAGCAATTCTTAGTTAGCCTTAAAAGAAGTGGTCACAGTCTTGGGATCATTGCGCCCTCTCTATCAGAATTTAGTTCTGCTGTTTGTTAATGTGATCAATAAGTGCAGTAGCTTTAATGGGTTGTCATCTGGTTTAGGTACACATGGTTCTAATCCTGGCATGTTCACCCACACTCGTCACTGAACCATAGACTGGCTTCATGGTAATGGGAGACTCAGGGATTATCCTGCAGGAAAGTGAGCGTTTTAGTATCTTGCCAGGGGTGGGAAAGATTGTTTGGAGGCCCAGTGCGAAAGACAAATGGGCTTTAAATTGTGGTGAAAGAGATACAGATGTAAAAGGGGTGTAAATTAATGTGCAAATATTATAAATGGATTTTCTCTGTTGAGTGCAAGATAAACAAGACGCAGTCATAGGGAGCCCAGGAGGGAGACTGTATGAAAAAATTGAGAACAGCCATAATGGGGTCAGGCTGTGAAGTTATGGAATTGAATATTAACTCCTACAGGCTGTAACGTACCAAAGTGTAAAGTGAGGTGTTACTCGAGCTTGGATTGTGCTTCATTGGAACATCGCAGCAGCCTGCATTTTTTTAGAATCTCTACAATGTGGAAACAGGCCCATACTGACACTCGAAAGAGTATCTGAAACAAACTCATTCTCTACCCTATTACTATACATTTATCCTTGACTATTGCACCTAACCTCCACAACCCTAAATACCACGGGCAATTTAGCATGGTCAATTTACCTAACCTGCACAGCTGTGAACTGAGGGAGGAAACCAGAGCACTCAAAGGAAATCAACGCAGATTTGGAGAGAATGTGCAAACTCCAGCAGGCAGCCACTCGAGGCTGTAATCGAAACCACGGCCCTGATGCTTTTAGACAGCAGTGCTAACCACTGAGCCACCGCCCCCAACAGGATCACAATATTATAAGGCCACAAGACTATAGGAGCAGAAATTAGGCCCTTCAGCCCATCGAGTTTGCTCCATCATTCCATCATGACTGATTGATTTTTAATCTCATTTCCCTGCTTTCTCTCCGTAACCTTTGATCGCCTTGGTAATCAAGAACGTATCTGTCTCTGTTTTAAATATACTCAATGATCTGGTTTCCACAGCCTTCTGTGGTAAGAAATTCCACAGTTTCACCACTCTCTAATTAAAGAAATTGCATCTTGTCTCCGTTTGAAATGGTCTTCCCTTTGCTCTAAGCCGATGCCTTCAGCTCCTTGTCTCTCTTGTCAGTGCAAACGTCCTCCCAATGTCCTCTGTGTCCAGGCTATTCAGTATTCTGTGAGTTTGAATCAGATCCACCCCCCCCATCCTTCTAATCTCCACTAAGTCCTCAAACGTTCCTCATGTCTTAAGCTTTTCATTTCTGGGATCATTCTCGTGAACTTCCTGTAGAAACGCATTAATGCCAATCCAAAATTCCTAAGGAATTAGGCACGAAATAATGGAAATTTGGTTTGACCAGAGCCTTAGAAAGTCTCAGAATCCCCACGTCTATATTCTCGTCCTCTCAAGATGAACGACAACTTCGTATTAACATTCTTAGCTACTGACTCAACCTACTAGTTTCCCTTAGGCGAAACCTGGACTTGGAATCTTTCCCTTTGCAATTCAGATTTTTGAATTTTCTTCCCAATAAGCAAATAGTCTATGCCTGTATTCTTCATATCAAAGTGCATGGCCCCACATTATTCCACATTGTATTCCATCTGCTACTACTTTTCCCACTCTCCTAAACTGTCGAATTCTTTCTGCAGGGTTCCTGCCAGCTCAATACTACCTGCCCCTCCACCTATTTTTTCATCATCTGCAAACGTAGCCAGAATGCCCTCAATTCTGCCATCCAGATCATTAATCTACAAAGTGAAACGTTGTGATCCCAGCACTGATCCTTGTGGAACCCTACTAGTCACGGCTGCCATGCTGAGAAGGACCATTCCATCCTCAATGTGCCTCCTGCAAGAGAGCAAACTTATTATCCATGTCAATACCTGAACTCTAACACCATGGGTCCGTATCTTACTCTGCAGCCTCCAGAGCAGAATCTTATCAGGGGCCTTCTGGAAGTTTGCACTGATAACTCCCATTTGCGCTCCTTGATCTAACCTCCTTGTTACCTCTTCAAAGAATTCTCACTAGTTTGAGAACAAGGTATTTTATTGAAATGGGGAGCAATCCGAAGGTCCGTGTCATTCCTACAGACAGAGTGGAGGTGTTCCTCAAAGCAGTTTCTGTTTGGCTCACGAATGTAAAGGAGACTGCACTGTGAGCAGCAATGACAGGGGACTGGAATGAAAAAGTACAAATGAAATACTGCTTCTCCTGGAAAATGTGTTTGGGGTTTTGGACAGTGAGGGAGGGAAGATGTGAATGGGCAAGCTTTTGTAATTTCATGGGAATGTGCCATACGGGGTGTGGAGAAGTGTTCGGGGTGATGGAGGGTGTCACAGGGGGAATGATCCCTGTGAAATGCTGACAGTTATCGGGAGGGGAAGATGTGTTTTGATGGTGATGTCAAACTGGAGGTGGTGGAAGTGACGGAGGATGATTCTGTGAATATGGATTCTAGTGCAGAAGGAAGTGAGGACAAGGGGAGATCTATCTTTGTTATGGGAAGTATGGGACGGAGTGAGGGCAGAAGTGAGGGAAATGGAGCAGTCACAGCTGAAGGTTCAGTCCACCACAGTGTGGGGATTTCTTGTTTGAGAGAAAAGGATTTCATGTAGGAAGCTTCCCACTGGAATGTGGCATCATCGAACAGAAATGACAGAGACAGAGAAACTGGGAGAATGACGTCACTCTCAGCTGATCATGTTTTCAGCCACATACGGAGATTCCCCTTGAATGATTGAAAAGAGGCAGGCATTTCAATTGCAGACTTACCTCTTATATCTTGTCTAAAACAGAATGTGAAATTAGATGCAGGTGAAGGTCAGTAGATGTGTGGGCGAAACATTTAAGCAGATACTCCATAAAGCTCAGCAATGATTGACTCTGGTCACAAAGAAGATGATATGAAAATATGAAGATGAACCCCCACTCCCTCCCCCCATGATGCACAAAGGCTGTGAAGGATAGCTAAGTAATCACAAACTAAAGAATTCAGATTGGTAAGCACTAGCATCGGCCACCTTTGGGATATTTATTTTTGGAACCTGAAGCAGTTAGCATAAAGCAAAATACAAAGAAAAATATTCCCAAACTGGCAAGATATATATTTTTGAAAAAGCCACAATAGTTTTTTTAAAAAAATATCGATTTAAAAAACGTTCATGATGCGCATGTGACCATTGGAAGAAAGGCAGGAAACTATATATGGGACACTTGGAGGATGTGGCTGGGGATTTGGTTTCAGGGAACAGGCAGAAAATTTAAAACAGTATTTTGCGTCGTTCCTCACAGGGGAAGTGACAAAGATTTTCAATATTATAAATAAAATGCAGTCAGATGGAAGTTCTTGCACTGTCTCCAACAACATGAAGAACGCTTTTCTCAAACAGATAAGGCCAAGGGTAAACATGTCATCATTAATTCAAGGACTCTCCAGAATATTTTATAACCATGAGGGGTTATTGCGTAAGTGAGAGATAGAGACAGAAGGTGCTGTATGCAGTAATGAGAGTTATGGAGCCTTATTCGGGGTTGGTGCTATAACAGATATACAATGAGTGTGAGGGAGCAGAGAGAATACCATGACACTTATCCTGGCAGAGCGGGGAAGGTTATTGATGCTTGTCCTGTATTGCTGGGCATTTATTCATAATGCAAATACTACACTGAGCTGGGTGGTAAACTCAGACTATGCACGGGGTGACTGGTGGTCTGTCCCCCTTTGGTAAGAGAATGGTCCCCCTCTGTACTTGCCCATCCAGCAGGCACACCGTGGCCCTGTCGACAAACCATAATGTAATTGTCACTTATCTCCCCTGTTCGCGATAAATTGTGCAGGCAGCTCCAAACTTAGAAAGCTCAACCGTGTGCCCATTGGCCTTTTAAAGATGGCAGCAGTGCCAGGGATCATGGAATATCCAGGGACATCCGGGCGATTGTGAGTACCTCCAGCCATGATGGGTGGGAGAATCGGGATGGTATTGAATGAGGTGGGGTGGGTAGTTAATGAGGTGAGTTCGATAAGATAGCACCAGGAAACTAGCTCGGCCTCGTGCAGTCAATCCCTCTGTCACACTCAACAAAAATGGCACTGAGACAAATTAATGTTAGATTTAGCCCAATGAGTCGAAGACTCTGGTGAATCTGCTCCCAGTTACAAAGCTGCAGACCAAATAATCATCCAAAACTCTCCATCATCTGAACTCACACCAATATCCTGTTCACCTAGATACAGTGACCCATATTGCAAAATGCTATTAAAATGTTTTCATTTCACAATTTTTAAACCTACCATAAGATCCTTTTCTGAAACTCTTTCTGAATCTCCCCCCTCTCTTTTAACCAAGATCCTCCCATTTGGTCGTATTTCAACTGATTCATGGCCTCTCGCCGGCAGTGAGTTTCACATCCACAGCACCCATTGTCATGGCCCAATGGAGATATGGAGCTGTAAATTGATGCGAGTTGCACTTCCTGTCACTTCCAGCATGGGTTGCAAGTTTCCTCACACTGGGCAGGGATCTAACACAGTGTTACTCAGCAATGCAGTGGTTGGTGTAGACAGCTGTACATGCTGGGAAGGTAACTGCTCCAGATTAACAGCTAACTGAACTTCTATACACTGCACAGCTCCCCATGATGGACAGACACACAGCCTGTGTTTATAGAACAATGCACTTGTTGAACAGATTATTTAGAACAGGTTTAAATATCAATGCACTGTTGGAGGGATAAGAAATGGGTTTATAGATCAGTGCACTGTTGGACAGATAAGTAGTGAACTGGTGAGTTCTAAACAGTGTTCGATCCTGAACAGATTGCTGAGCAGTGCACTAGCCTGGTCTAAGCAGTGCTGCATACTGAATTGTTGCTGAGCAGTGCACTAGCCTGGTCTACGCAGTGCTTCATGATGAGCAGATATCTCATCTGGCTTATACATGTCCAGGTTGGATCTGTGAGGTGGATTGAGTATCCGATATAACTTCTGACATAACTATCACTCCTCCAGCTCGGCCCATTCCGCTGTTAAACCCCATATTTCTGTAACATGTTGTTCATTAAGTAATTACACAAGTAAAACGAAAATATCTGTCCCTTTGTTATGGAACAAAACAGATCCCCTCCAACTACATGGAGAAGGTAAACTCGGGCCGAACGTTTTCTTATCTTAATGGTAAATGTGAGGTGATGTGTTTCAGATACAATTCACTTCGTCAAAATAATCGACATTAAGCAAAACACAGTTTATTCAAGCATTGCCGAAAAAATACAACAAAAGGAAGTGGAACTTGGAATAATTTAATTCTGTTGGAAAACTTAACAGAATAATACGTTATTTAACTAATATACATTAACTGCTCAAAAATGGTAACATGCAATAAACACAGACGTGTCAAAAACAAATTCAGTGCACATGCAGTTCTCCAATCCAGGTGGAAACATCATCGAAAGCCAATTCTGAGAGAAATCTCGCAGATGCAGTGTAGCAGAGGGGAGAGATTTACTGCCTTCCAACCCTGCTGAGACCACAGCAATAACTGACGAAAGGTAAAACTAAGAGTTCTGGTTGTGTGAGAGTTTGATCAGGCGGTGGCTACAAGGACCACAAGAAATGGACTGTATCTACACCGTCTTTGGCACTGTAGGAGCCTCTCAAAAAATGCCTACACCCACCTAAACGGTTAAATGATGGTAAGATAAATGTTAAAGTTGAACATAAATGAATAAATCAAAAGGATGCAGCAGGCCTGGTGATCAGACACGGACTCGGGAGCCCAGCAATTTCTACCCTGATAAAACATAGTAGGATCATCGAGCTTGTGAAGAGAAAGCGTCCTCTCTCCCCCTCACCTCTAACTTCACAATTGAGATGTGCCATTCATCCGACAGTCAGCGATGTCAATATCGCACCCACGCCAAGTATTATTTCGTTATATCAGGGTTATCGTGAAAGGGGTTCAGTGATTGTGATTAATATCAGTCTTCCTGGATCTAACTGGGTCACTGGAGGGTTTCCCACTTCCATAATTAGGTGATTATTTCAAATTGTTATGCGACGTATCAGGGGCAGCGTCATCCTCAACACGATTGAGATCAGCAGCTACAGAGCGAAGGTTGGATCAGAATCTGAAAGCATTAGAATGTTCCAGCAATGGATCAGAATCTGAGAACTTTTTACTGGAATATTCCAACAATGGAAAGGAGTTTATCCTGGGGTCTTTACTATCTTTCTTGGGATTGGGCATGGTTAGAGTTACAGATACAAGCCTTACTGGTGATTATTCAAGCTGGGTACAATCCCATCTTCGCTATTGTTGGTGTTCCTGGTCAGCCTATATCTGTCAAATCTATAAACTATGATGAAGGTTATTGCTATTCCAGTTAATTATATTTTACAAATATAAGAACTTTCAGTCACAAACTCCACTTCCTTTTCATGTATTTCCAAACTGCTTACTCACAAACATCTAAGCAGGAACAAGCCCGTTCGGAACTTTGAATCTCCTTTTTGCCTTGAACTGTTTTATGTCTCCATATTTCTCTGTCATCAAATCTGCCAACACCAACCTCCGTAATATCCCCAGTCTCCAGCTCTCCCTCAGTGCTGTTGCTGAATTAGCCATCACCTACCCCTTTGTTAATGACAGATGTTACGGCTCCAGTTCCCTTCTGACGTCTCTTCCAGTTACAAACATTTTGCCCACAAGCAATTTCTTGTCTCTACAGTTACTTCACAACAGGGACTCTGTGTCAGAGTAATAATGTCACTGAGCATGTAATTCAGAGGCAAAAGTTATGATTCTGAATGCATATTTTTGAAATCCTACCATCGTCAATGACTAGAATTAAATTCGAATGACAAAAAGTGGAATGAAACGCAATTTCACTCATGGCAACCAATACCCATCAGGACTTTTTTTCCCTTATTTTACTGATAACGTTTTGTGAAGAAACTTAACATTTTTGCCCCATCTGGTTTAAGTGCAACTTCAGACCCACAACAGTGTAGTTGGTTCATTTTGTCTTGACAAGTAGCCGCGAGGTCAAGGGCCATTAGAGATGGACAACAAATGCTGTCCTTGCGAGTGATGCTGGCATCCCGTGAAACAGCAACATTAAAGGTGAAATAACGAAGGAAATGTGGATGCTGGAGATCTGAAATTAAATTCTCTAGCGTATGAAAGAATGTTGGAGAATCTTGGCAGGTATGGCAGTCTGTCGGATTGCGGAAACACAAATAACGTTTCGAGTTCAGTGACCCAATCCAAACTGAATGCAACTAGGAAATAATATTATTTGTATCAGTGATGGTTGGAAGGGTGAGTGGGAGGTTTGTGCTGAATGGATGGAGAAATGTCCAGCAAGAGGGGAATGGAGAGAGAGAGCTAGAGAGAGAGAGAGAAAGAGAGAGAGAGAGAGAGAGGAAAAGCAAGCAAAAGGATGGCTAATGGGGGACCGGAAGTAAAATAGGATGGGAGGTTATTCTAACATTTCCGTTTTTCCCTATTCCTGAATACCACCTCCATTTCAGAATGTCCTGCTTAAAGTGAGTTATATTTCCACTGTCCCTCTTCTCTGAGTGTGGTGATCAAGTCCATCGGCAATACTGGTGCTGCCCTTATAGTTACTGGGATACAGAGAAACGCAATTTTACATTTTCAACTGCTCCTTTGGAGAGATAAACTGTTACTGTGGGACTGCGTGGAAATATAACGGCTTTCTCAGCTATGAAGAGAAACTGAGGAGACTGAAGTATGTTCCACAGTGAATGGGTGCACCATGGGGTGTGGGGAATTGACTTACTGCTGTGATGAGAAGGTCAGTGGAGATTCTGTGCATAGTGTTTTCAAG
>NW_025207901.1:12540-13706 GCF_004010195.1 Chiloscyllium plagiosum | reverse complement strand
CACCATATCGATTCTTATTAAGCAAATGGTCAATAATGGTGGCTGCAATACCCATAATCCTCTGCATTCCGGAAACCACTCTACTGATTACGAAGATCACCAAGCCTGCCAGCTGGTGGGGATTCTGGATCTGGAAAAACAACACATCCAAGTGCCACACTGTTCCTTAGGAATGTTCCAGGTATTAATTTTGTGTGTTTCCATGAAATTCTGGAAATGTTGGCATCTCTCCACCTGGCCTAAGGCAGCAGGGATAAGGCTGACCTTGAATGGACTCAGACAAATCTCAGAGGACCGATATCAACCACTCCCACCTTCTCCATCTTTTTGAGGGGTTGGTTAGTTCAGTTAGCTGGCTAGTTGGTTTGTAATGTGGAGAAATATCAGCAAATTGGATCCAATTCCAGCATTGGCTGTGGTTACCATGAAGGATTCTCCCCTCCCTGTGCCTGAGACATGGTGACCGTCAGGTTAAACCAGCACTAGGTGTGTGTGTGTGTCTCTCTCTCTCTCTCTCTCCAATGAGAGAGCAGGAGGATGGTGAAGTTACCTTTCACAATCTCTCAAACTGAGTGAAAAGTGTCTTGTTGGCAAAGACTTGTCATGGCATCTACATCTGTTGTTTTTGTGAAATGTGATTGGTCCGAGGGAATTGATGGAGAATGGGTAACAATGTAACATAGCAGAATGTATGATATGGACAGGAATTGCACTGGTATGTCAGGCCAGAAAGTGGATCCCAGGAGGGAAAACATTCAAGACATTTCAAGGCCACTCTCCATCAGTCAATGTGCATCAAACACATGCATCATTCCCCTGAGAGATACTGAGCAGATTGGAAGATCTGAAGGTGAGTTTCTGGCACTGAGGGACACTGGTTTGTGTTGCAGGAATCATCCAGCAATGGGACATGAAAAGGGTCTGACCCTCTCGAAAGGAACATCCCTCTCCTTAACTCCCACTCACTCTCAGCGTATGCTCGAACACTTCTGATATACCTTGGGGTTGCTGTCTTCTGGGTATTAATTACCCTGTGCGATCTCATCCAAATTGTTTTGCTTTATCCCAGTGCACAGACAGGATATTCACCAAGGGGCATGAACTACTCACTCCCAAAGCCATCCACACTCACTCCCACCCCTATTCCCAGAATCACCCACCCTCAC
>NW_025207901.1:7564-11631 GCF_004010195.1 Chiloscyllium plagiosum | reverse complement strand
CCCTCACACCGAGTCACCTACACTCACTCCACCCTCACACCGAGTCACCCACACTCACACCTACCCTCACTCCCAAATTCACTCCCATGCTCTCACACACCCTCATTCACTCTTCGATTCACTCACACTTATTAACACACACTCACACTCACTCCCAAAGTCACTCACACCTGCACCGAGAGTCACTCTGTCATCCATTCCCCATCTCCCTCACACAATCACTCTCAGACTCAGCACATTCTCTCCATCTGTGAGGCAGAAATTTATATATTGACGTGCATGATTTCTGTCTTCTTTTGAAATATTGATGTTAAAAATAAGAACGGTGCAGAATTCTTACTGAGCAAAACTGGCAAAAGAATTGAATGAGATCACCATCATGTGCTCTGGTAACAGTTAAATCAATTGGCTGTAAGAAAAATCATCCTGAAGTAGGGGCACTGCTTTTCTGCAAAATGACGCAAGACTGAGTCAGCAGAAAGCTGCATCAACCTGAGAGCAGGAATTGATTCATCTGCAGAAACCAGGAACGCTGAGCATCAGAAGGAAGGGAACATTGTCTGCAAAGAGATTGTTGGAAGATGGGTGAAGCAGGTGAGGTTCCCTGACAGGGAGTGGGAATGATG
The DNA here is from genome assembly GCF_004010195.1 of Chiloscyllium plagiosum. Classification (NCBI taxonomy): domain Eukaryota; kingdom Metazoa; phylum Chordata; class Chondrichthyes; order Orectolobiformes; family Hemiscylliidae; genus Chiloscyllium; species Chiloscyllium plagiosum. The sequence goes on along the minus strand of NW_025207901.1, from coordinate 11,005 downwards.
GTGTTACAATTTGGAACAGTAACACTGCCACAGAGGTCTCAATGTGCCAGAAAATTGATCCTTACTTTGGAGACTTGAAATGTAATTGAGGCTGACACTGCCATCAATAGGAGGAAACACAACCCACCCAGAGGGGCAGTACTGATGGAATGGAGTCCTGTTGGAGGGGCAGTACTGATGGAATGGAGTCCTGTTGGAGGGGCAGTACTGATGGAATGCTGCACTGTTAGAGGATCAGTACTGAAAGAGCACTGTACTGCCACAGGCACAACACAGAGGCAGATCTACACAGTCACATGGTCAGTGCTGAGGGAGTGTTGCACTATCAGAGGGTCAGCGCAGAGGGCGTGTTGCACTGTCAGAGGGTCAGTACTGAGGGAGGGCCACACTGTTGGAGGGTCAGTGCTGAGGGAGTGCTGCACTGTCAGAGGGTCAGTACTGAGGGAGTGCTGCATTGTCAGAGGGTCAGTGCTGAGGCAGTGTCGCACTGTCAGAATGTCAGTACTGAGGGAGTGCTGCATTGTCAGAGGGTCAGTGCTGAGGCAGTGTCGCACTGTCAGAATGTCAGTACTGAGGGAGTGCTGCATTGTCAGAGGGTCAGTGCTGAGGCAGTGTCGCACTGTCAGAATGTCAGTACTGAGGGAGTGCTGCATTGTCAGAGGGTCAGTGCTGAGGCAGTGTCGCACTGTCAGAATGTCAGTACTGAGGGAGTGCTGCATTGTCAGAGGGTCAGTGCTGAGGCAGTGTCGCACTGTCAGAATGTCAGTACTGAGGGAGTGCTGCATTGTCAGAGGGTCAGTGCTGAGGCAGTGTCGCACTGTCAGAATGTCAGTACTGAGGGAGTGCTGCATTGTCAGAGGGTCAGTGCTGAGGCAGTGTCGCACTGTCAGAATGTCAGTACTGAGGGAGTGCTGCACTGTCAGAGGATCAATACTGAGGGAGTGCTGCACTGTCAGAGGGTCAGTGCTGAGGCAGTGTCGCACTGTCAGAATATCAGTACTGAGGGAGTGCTGCACTGTCAGAGGGTCAGTGCTGAGGGAATGCCCAACTACAGAGGGTCAGTACTGAGGGAGTGCTGCACTGTCGGAGGGTCAGTACTGAGGAAGTGCTGCACTGTCAGAGGGTCAGTACTGAGGGAGTGCCGCACTGTCAGAGGGTCAGTACTGAGGGAGTGCCGCACTGTCAGAGGATTAGTACTGATAGATTGCTGCACTTTCAGAGGATCAATACTGAGGGAGTGCTGCACTGTCGGAGGGTCAGTGCTGAGGGAGTGCTGCACTATCGGAGGGTCAGTACTGATGGAGTGCCGCACTGTCGGAGGGTCAGTGCTGAGGGAGTGCTGCACTGTCAGAAGGTCAGTGCTGAGGGAGTGCTGCACTGTCAGAGGGTCAATACTGAAGGAGTGCTGCACTGTCAGAGGGTCAGTACTGAGGGAGTGCTGCACTGTCAGAGGGTCAGTGCTGAGGGAGGTCCGCACTGTCAGAGGGTCAGTGTAGAGTGAGTAACGCACTTTTAGAGGGTCAGTGCTGAGGGAATGCCCAACTATCAGAGGGTCAGTACTGAGGGAGTGCCACACTGTCAGAGGGTTGGTACTGATGGAGTGCTGCACTGTCGGAGGGTCAGTGGGTCAGTGCTGAGGGAGCGCTACACTGTCAGAGGGGCAGTGCTGAGGGAGTGCTGCACTGTCAGAGGGTCAGTACTGAGGGAGCACTGCACTGTCAGAGGGTCAGTGCTGAGGGAGTGCTGCTCTGTCAGAGGGTCAGTGCTGAGGGAGTGCCACACTGTCAGAGATCAGTGCTGAGAAGGTCCTGCACTGTCAGAGGGTCACTGCTGAGGGAGTGCTGCTCTGTCAGAGGGTCAATACTGAGGGTGTGCTGCATTGTCAGAGGGTCACTGCTGAGGGAGTGCTGCTCTGTCAGAGGGTCAGTACTGAGGGAGTGAGTGCTGCTCTGTCAGAGGGTCAGTACTGAGGGAGTGCTGCTCTGTCAGAGGGTCACTGCTGAGTGTGTGCTGCTCTGTCTCTGCGTTATCAGGGTGTATTTGTGCTGGGGTGTTAACCATTTCATAGATTCAGCAGCTGTTTTCCCCTTAAAGCCTTTTTTTTTTCCCAGTGTGGAGTCTGGTATATTTTACCGGGAGCAGGAAGCATGGCTGGATACCCCAGCTCTGATCAATGGACACTCAGGTCCATAAGACCATTGGAACAGGAATGGGCCATTCAACCCCATGATCTTGCTCCAACATTGAATAGTGTTCAAGGTCAGTTTCCAAATTTAATTCAATTATTTTCTTCCTGATTTGTTTAATCATCAATCTTTAACTCATGAAGGAATTCCAACTCCAATTGCACTGACTTCAAGAAATTTGTAACAGAGTAGGCCATTCAGCCCCTTGAGTTGGTTGCCTAGTAACAGCAGAAGGACAATCACAACCTAGACTGTGCTTTCTTGTTATCCAGTTACATCATAACTGCTTTGTATATTAATCTCACAAACTCACCTTGGCTCTGTAATTTCAATATCTTTCCAACCAGGAAACCATAGTCTCGCAGCTTGTTGGGAAGAGTTTTATGTGGGAGGAGGAACTGCTCCCCAGAATCTCAATCTAGCTCTGAAGCTAAGGAACAGCTTCCTCATTTTGGAAGCTCTGCAGCAAATCATTAGCTCCTCCCCAACTGCTCTAACAACTCAGTTAATCAATTTAACCACCTCTATCCCGTGGTCACCCTGTAGTCTAAACTCCAAGCTAGTCCCAGAAAACCCATTCTCATTAGTTAACCCTCTTAGCTCCGGTACAATTCAGGTCAATCAATGTTGCTCAGATCTGGCTGCATTTGGGAAACTTCAAAGCAACGAAGAAACCCCGAAATAAGATGGGACAAACCGGTCCTGAGTGCATCAGATGACGATCTTAAAGTTTGTCTGAGGTTCTGGTGGTCCAGAGCTCAAGCCTTGGCTGGCTAATGTGACGTGAACTGAGCTTTCTGATGATGCACAGGCCCTTAGTACAGGGGCTGGTATAGATGGAGGGAAGCAGAGAAAGCAACTAGGGGAAAGTGAGGTCTGCAGATGCTGGAGATCAGAGCTTAAAAACGTGTTGCTGGAAAAGCGCAGCAGGTCAGGCAGCATCCAAGGAACAGGAGAATCGTTTCGGGCCTTAGCCCTTCTTCAGGAATGAGGAGGGTGTGCCTAGCAGGCTAAGATAAAGGGTAGGGAGGAGGGACTTGAGGGAGGGGCGTTGGGAATCCGATAGATGGAAGGAGGTTAAGGTGAGGGTGATAGGCTGGAGAGGGGGCGGGGGCGGAGAGGTCGGGAAGAAGATTGCAGGGCCCCATGGGCCCCAGCTATGCCTGCCTCTTCGTAGGATATGTGGAATCCATCTTCCGCAACTACACTGGCCCCACCCCCCACCTTTTCCTCCGCTACCTCGATGACTGTATCG
>NW_025207901.1:2078-6534 GCF_004010195.1 Chiloscyllium plagiosum | reverse complement strand
ACTGGATCTCCCTTGTCTATCTTCAGAGTTACATCCTCAAAAAATTCCAGAAGATTAGTCAAGCATGATTTCCCCTTCATAAATCCATGCTGACTCTGACCTATCCTGTTACTACTATCCAGATGTGTCGTAATTTCATCCTTTATAATTGACTCCAGCATCTTTCCCACCACTGAGGTCAGACTAACTGGTCTATAATTTCCTGCTTTCTCTCTCTCTCCTTTCTTAAAAAGTGGTACAACATTAGCCACCCTCCAATCCACAGGAACTGATCCCGAATCTATCGAACTCTGGAAAATGATCACCAACACATCCATGATTTCTCGATCCACCTCCTTCAGTACCCTGGGATGTAGAACATCAGGGCCCGGGGACTTATCAATCTTCAGACCTAACAGTCTCTCCAACACCAATTCCTGGCAAATATAAATTCCCTTCAGTTCAGGTCCTTCAGCCACTGTTACCTCTGGGAGATTGCTTGTGTCTTCCCCAGTGAACACAGATCTGAAGTACCAATCCAACTCTTCTGCCATTTCTTTATTCCCCGTAATATATTCCCCTGTTTCTGTCTTCAAGGGCCCAATTTTAGTCTTAACCATTTTTTTGCCTTTCACATACCTAAAAAAACTTTTACTATCCTCCTTTATATTATTGGCCAGTTTACTCTCCTACCTTATTTTTTCTCTGCGTATTTCCTTCTTAATAATCCTCTGTTGTTCTTTAAAAGCTTCCCACTCGCTCCGTTTTCCCACTTATCTTTGCTATGTTATACTTTTTCTCTTTTAACTTTACATGTTTCTTAATTTCCCTCGTCAGCCATGGCCACCCTGCCTCGTCATAGGATCTTTCTTCCTTTTTGGAATGAACTGATCCTGCATCTTCTGCATTATACCCAGAAATATCTGCCATTGTTCCTCCACTGTCATCCCTGCTAAGGTATTGCACCATTGAACTTTGGCCAGCTCCTCCCTCATAGCTCCATAGTTCCCTTTATTGAACTGAAATATTGTCACTTCCGATTGTACCCTCTCCTTGAACCCACAACATTCGAGATGAGCTTATTGAGAATGATTAGACAAAAGTGAGGACTGCAAACGCTAGAAATCAGAGTCTAGACTAGATTAGTGCTGGAAAAGCACAGCCGGTCAGGCAGCATCTGAGGAGCAGGAAAATCAACGTTTCGGGCAAAAGCTGTTGCTGCCTGACCGGCTGTGCTTTTCCAGCACGACTCTAATCTAGGCCTGCTATACTGCTTCTTATCACCAGGAGCTCAGCAATGTTTCTATTGGAAGCACTGTCATTGAGTCCTGTAGCACTCTGTACAGTGGTATAACTCCAGTTTTATAGCATACAGAAGAATGAATGGCTCATTTTAAACTATTCACAAGAGAAGGTTTCCCATGGGAGACTGGTTAGCAAGGTTAGATCTCATGGAATACAGGGAGAACTAATTGGATACAGAACTGGCTCGAAGGTAGAAGACAGAGGGTGGTGCTGGAGGGCTGTTTTTCAGACTGGAAGCCTGTGACCAGTGGTATGCCACAAGGATCGGTGCTGGGTCCACTACTTTTCGTCATTTATGTAAATGATTTGGATGTGAGCATAGGAGGTATAATGAGTAAGTTTGCAGATGACACCAAAATTGGAGGCATAGTGGACAGCGAAGAAGGTTACCTCAGATTACAACGGGACCAGATGGGCCAATGGGCTGAGGAGTGGCAGATGGAGTTTAATTTAGATAAATGTGAGGTGCTGCATTTTGGGAAAGCAAATCAGAGCAGGACTTATACACTTAATGGTAAGATCCTAGGGAGTGCAGGTTCATAGCTCCTTGAAAACAGAGTCACAGGTAGATAGGATAGTGAAGAAGGTGTTTGGTATGCTTTCCTTTATTGGCCAGAGTATTGAGTACAGGAGTTGGGAGGTCATATTGCAGCTGTACAGGACATTGGTTAGGTCACTTTTGGAATATTGCGTGCAATTCTGTTCTCCTTCCTATCGGGAGGATTTTGTGAAACTTGAAAGGGTTCAGAAAAGATTTACGAGGATGTTGCCAAGGTTGGAGGATTTGAGCTACAGGGAGAGGCTGAACAGGCTGGAGCTGTTTTCCCTGGAGTGTCAGAGGCTGAGGGGTGACCTTATAATCTAAGGGGCAACCTTTTCACGCAGAGGGTGGTACGTGTATGGAACGAGCTGCCAGAGGAAGTGGTGGAAGCTGGTACAATTGCAACATTTAAGAGGCATTTGGATGGGTATGTGAATAGGAAGCGTTTGGAGGGATATGGGCCGGGTGCTGGCAGGTGGGACAAAATTGGATTGGAATATCTGGTTGTTATGGATGCGTTGGACCTGAAAGGGTCTGTTTCCATGCTGTACATCTCTGTGACTCTGTGATTCTATAATAGGATGGAGCATTGAACTCGCAGAAAGTGAGCACTGTGAGGGATGATGCCTGGGAGATGATTATATGCAACAATACATTTGTTTGGATGTTTATAGGTGGATTCTAAAAGACAGGCTCACCACTCTCACAGACAGTGCCAAGACCAACAGTGGGTGGGTTGCCTAACACCAGGAACATGTCACTGATTCCCATTGAGATGCTTTGCAATTGCTGAGCCCTGGCTCGAACACTCAGTGGCAGTCAGTGATCAATTTCTGGGACTTGGGGAATCAGAATGTTGCAAATAGATGTGGAGACAGCTCCTACAATTCACTCCCGTGCCTGGAATATTTATATTGAAGGTCAGCTTCCCCTCCTCTCCTGAAGGTGCTGCCTCTCCCTGGGTGTGTCTGACACCTGACCCAAGTTGGCCAGACAGTGGGTTTAAGATATTTTACTGTAGAACGTTTCATAATTAAAGTCGATTCAGCACTTAATGGAAATGCACATAAATTAAACTTTGGTTGTCTTAACTCCCTGTCCTGGAGTGAGGCAGCAAGATCTGTTCAGTAATTACACACATTGTTAAAGTTCTCAGTCATCTGTTCAAATCTGCACATGGTTCCACTTCTCCCTTTCCCCTCAGCCTTAGTAGCCACTGACAGGACTGTGTTTGTTTAAATCTCACGTTCTGACCTTTCCCGGTTGTAGTTTCCCCATTGGCAGTTCGACTCTCAGTTGTCAATTCTCTAATTCCCTCCTTTCACCGCACGCTCTCCTTTGGTAAGACAAACAAGGGCAGCACTTACTTGGTTAATGGCAAGGCCCTGGGGTGTGTTGTCAAACACAGAGACTAAGGAGTGCAGGTCCGTGGTTCCTTGAACGTTGTGTCACAGGTAAACACTGTGGTGAAGAAGGCTTGCATTCATTGGTCAATGCATTGTGCACAGGAGTTGGGAGGTCATGTTGTGGTTGTACAGGATGTTGGTGAGGTTACTTTTGGAGTACTGTGTACAGTTCTGGTCGCCCTGCTATAGGAAGGATATTATTAAATTGGAGAGGGTGCAGATTTACCAGAATGTTACCGAGACTGGAGGATTTGAGTTATAAGGAGAGCTGTATAGGCTGAGGTGACCTTATAGAGGTTTATAAAATCAGGATGGGTATAAATACAGTGGATAGCCAAGGGTTTTTTTCCCTACAGTAGGGGAGTTCAAAACTAGAGAGCATAAGTTTAAGGTGAGAGGAGAAAGATTTAAAAGGGACCTGAGGGGCAAGCTTTTCACACAGCGGGTGGTTTGTATGTGGAATGAACTGCCAGAGGAAGTGGTAGATGGGTGTACAGTTACAACATTTAAACAATATTTGGACAGGTACATAAATAGGAAAGGTTTCGAGGAATATGGGCCAAATGCAAGCAAATGGGACTAGTTTAGGTTTGGAAATTTGGTCAGCATGGACGATTGGACTGAAGGGTCTGTTTCCATGCCATATGACTCGATGATTGTATGACTTTTAAAGCCTAGTTATTTGAATGCAGCTTTTTGTCATTAATATTTCCTTAACATTATGTATGATTACAACAGTTATGAAGTACTTTGGACTGTTTTATAACATTAAAGGTGTTATATAAATATACTCTGTTGTTGTAGATTGACTTCCAAGAACTCTTTGGGACGAACTTGCAATATATTTTTTGTTAGTTGAAAGCATTGAGCCGACCACTCCCTCACTCTGTGGCTCCCGAAACTGTACAAAATATAGCCACAAGGGGGCGGCATTGACTTATTTTTCAGCCTTAGGCCAGAAACACTTTCATTCCAATGGACTCAGAGTCTGCTCATTCCCACCCACAAGCCACAGTGTCCCTGACCTTACCCCAACCCTAGAGCCCCCACACTCCTGACCTGACCCTGACCACTCACACTGGTGACCCTCTCATGCCCCTGACCCTGACTACTCACATTCCTGACCCTGATCCCCTCAAACCCCTGAACCCCCTCACCCCGACCCTGACCATTCACACTCCTGACCCACTGGCACCTCTGAACACCCCCAACTCACCCTACTGCC
>NW_025207901.1:0-690 GCF_004010195.1 Chiloscyllium plagiosum | reverse complement strand
GGGGGGGTAGGTATAGGAGAGATGTTAGGGGTAGGTTCTTTACTCAGTGAGTCGTGAGTTCATGGAATGCCCTGCCAGTAGCAGTGGTGGACTCTCCCTCATTATGGGCATTTAAGCGGGCATTGGATAGGCATATGGAGGATAGTGGGCTAGTGTAGGTTAGGTGGGCTTGGATCGGCGCAACATCGAGGGCCGAAGGGCCTGTACTGCGCTGTATTCTTCTATGTTCTATGTTCTTAGTCAACCTCTGTTCATAAGGCAAGCCCTCCAGTCCAGGCAGCATCCTGGTAAACCTTCTTTGCACCTTCTCCAAAGCCTCTGTATCTTTCCTATAGTACAGCGGCCAGAACTGGACACAATATTCCAAGTGTGGTCCCACCAGGGACTTGTAGAGCTGTAGCAAAACTTCGCGGATCTTAACCTCGATCCCCCTGTTAATGAAAGCCAAAACACCAACGCTTTATTAGGAAGTAGTAGGTCTCAGAGCACCATTCCTTCATCAGGTGGTTGTGCAGCAGGATCAAACATAAGACACAGAATTCAAAGCAAAATATCACAGTGTCATACAGCAACACATCATTTCAGCTGTATGATACTGTAATCTTTTGCTATAAGTTCTGTGTCTTATGTATGATCCTGCTTCACAGCTACCTGATGAAGGAGCAGCGCTCCGAAAGCTAGTACTCCCAA
>NW_025207900.1:12401-13706 GCF_004010195.1 Chiloscyllium plagiosum | reverse complement strand
AGTTTGGAGTGGGTGAGAGGGGTGGGGGAGTTCTGGTGGCGGTTAATATCGCGAAGCAGTTGGCTATGAAGAGGTTGAGGGCAGGTAGGAGGCCAGCACGGGGTGTCCAGGTGGATGGGGTGTGTTGGAGACGTGAGAAGGGGTCGTCAGAGGGTGAGGAGAAAGTGACGTCTGCAGATGCTGGAGATCAAAGTTGAAACTTTATTGCTGGAACAGCACAGCAGGTCAGGCAGCATCCAGGGAACAGGAGATTCGACGTTTCGGGCACAGGTCAGAGGGTGGGCGAGAGTCTTGGTTGAAGAAGTAGGCATGGAGGAGAAGGCGGCGGAAGAATTGTTCGATGTCACGCCGGGTGTTGAACTCATTAATCCGAGAGCATAGGGGAATGAAGGTGAGGCCTCTGCTGAGGACTGATCTTTCATCCTCAGAGAGGGTAGGTCTGGAGGGATGGCGAAAGCATGGCAGGACTGGGAGCTGGACCTGGTGTGGGGCTGAAGATGGGTGAGGGGGCGGAGTTAGGCCTGGGGGCGGGGACGGAAATCGGCGTGGGGGTGGGGTTGGGCGTGGTGGTGAGGACTGAACTGGTCCTCACCCTAAACAAATTCTCTTTCCAATCCTCCCACTTCCTCCAAACGAAAGGAGTAGCCATGGGCACCCGCATGGGCCCCAGCTATACCTGCCTATTCGTACCATACATCAATGACTGTATCGGCGCCGCCTCGTGCTCCCACGAAGAGGTTGAACAGTTCATCAACTTCACCAACACCTTCCACCCCGACCTCAAATTCACCTGGACAGTCTCAGATTCCTCCCTCCCCTTCCTCGACCATTCTATTTCTATTTCTATCGACCGAATCAACATGGACATCTGCTACAAACCGACCAACTCCCACAGCTACCTGGACTACACCTCCTCCCACCCTGCCCCCTTTAAAAACGCCACCCCATTCTCCCAATTCCTTCGTCTCCGCCGCATCTGCTCCCAGGTGGACCAGTTCCAAAAATGTACAACCCAGATGGCCTCCTTCTTCAAGGACCGCAATTCCCCCCCCGACGTGGTCGACGAAGCCCTCCACCGCATCTCTTCCACTTCCCGCTCCTCCGCCCTTGAGCCCCGCCCCTCCAACCGCCACCAGGACAGAACCCCACTGGCCCCCACCTACCACCCCACCAATCTCCATGTACAGCGCATCATCCACCGTCACTTCCGCCACCTCCAAACAGACCCAGCACCAAGGATATATTTCCCTCCCCTCCCCTATCAGCTGTCCGTAGAGACCACTCCCTCCGCGACTCCCTCGTCAG
>NW_025207900.1:0-11903 GCF_004010195.1 Chiloscyllium plagiosum | reverse complement strand
CCTGTTCCCTGGATGCTGCCTGACCTGCTGCGCTTTTCCAGCAACACATTTTCAGCTATTGGAGTAAGTTGTTCATCTCCAGTTGGTAACCCTCACTCAGTGTAATTTTATTTGACAGATGCTCCCAGTAATAGTTGGACACGGGGGTTAGTTCCCCTTTGGCGAGGAATGCACACTCAGGACCATTCGAACTGAATCACATTGTCACTGGAATCGGGTGTTCCCTTCTGGCTATTGAACCACGTGGTATACAGTTTACAGTGAAAGATATTCCGAGTAAAACTTGCAACTGGAACTGCCAGTTGTCTCTTTTCAGTGCTCCACGCTCATTATAATGCTGCATTTACAAATACCCGCAGAAAATAAATAATACTGGGTCAGAGGTTCATGCTCGTGGAGTTCCTATTCCCACACACAGTACAATTCTACAATGACACTTTCTCTCAATAGCATAAGGGTCCAGCCTGAAGTTTGTGATCCCCATTCAGTACAACTCCATGATCAGCAATACCGTCACTCAGAGTGATTCATGGAATTCTGGATCATCAGAACACAATATTCCAGTCAATCACTGGATAATACAGGGAGCCTGTGAGCTACCCGCGGTGTTCTTTCCTTTCCTCAGTTGAGGAATTACACCACAGCAATACTTTGGAAATGTTAACTGCGTACATTGATATCACACATTAGGAACTCGTACTGCCCAAGCCCAAAGCCCAGTAAGTCAGAAGTTAATTGCACAGCAAGGATCAGCTTTCCGACAGCATGTTGCATCAGTAGATAGGATTCTCTGGGGAAGTAAAGATTGAACTTCAAAAGAAGAATTAAAAACTCCAAGATAACCTGTCACAGAATGCTCGTGTCCCAGAACACTCACTCTTCCGTATGTACTAACCTCTGGCATTTTGGCAAAACACACATACCTTGAATCTTACATAGTCTTGTCGGATATCAAATTTAAATTATTTAAAATCTTGCCACCCAATATTCCAGCGACTGCATTTTCCTTCAAGTCAACCGTTTTGCAATTAAAGAAACTGGACGTTATTGTATCAAATAATTTGATCTACTGTGTCACTTCCCTGATGTGGAACACACTGTGACAGATATGTCCCAGCCAGCAGTGTTGAAGCAGCGGCCCTGGCACATACAGTGTGCTGTGGGAGTGAAGTGCTCCGTGTTATCGTTAATGCAAACATTTATAAATCTCCACGTGGGCAACACGGAGTCCCTTCAATACTACCTCACTCCCACCATCAACTTAGTTTATATTCCTTAATTGCCACAAAACAAGTCTGGGGTTACTCAGCATCCAAATGTGACCTGCAACGATCCAACTCGCCTGGAAACCACAATCACTGTTTGGACAGACAGTGCGACAATTGCTGTAGTGACGGTCCACACCATGAGGGAAAGGGCCTTATGCTGTGTCAGTTTCAACAAATGGTTCATATTCTTTCAGCAGTGCACTGGTGATGGACTATGAATGCATTGGTCACCCTGATACAGTTTCCAACTCACCAAGTCCCTCAGAGCTGGCATTAGGTCAACTGGAGGGCACAGCACGCGGGCTAACTGTCAGTCTATATGGCCGGACATTCTTGAACCTGCTTGGACCCTTGGAGCAGCATAACATTATCAAATATCCTAAATCACACATCAGTCACCCCAAACCAACTTGTCTTTCATCAGAGAAAAGCCTGTTGTACCACCCAATCTCCACCCTTCTGAGCCCTGTGGACCAGGTACAATAACAGACAGTTCACAATGTTGATGGAGTACTGAACTCCATGGTGTAACACAATGGATTCACAGTAAATCTATCTAAAAATATATCCAGGGTGGTCATCGCCAATATGTCAGTTTCAACAAAATAATAATAATGATAACTCACCCAAATTGATTGTCTAAATCAAAATAGCAGGAACAAAGGACAATGTGGGAAACATCTTGTTGGGCAAAGTTGTTTGATCGTCTGTGGGAGAGATGCTGCATCTACACTCCAGATCTCAGAGTTTTGTCCTATTAAACTCTGCAGAAAAGCACTGTGCATCGTTTTACAAATAACACAACTCGCACGTGTTTTGACAGTTAAATAATTCAGCAATACACTTGATGATCAGACCGCTGTGTTGAACACCTCTCACAGCGATCTGCCATCGCAAACATCATGTTACCAGACTCCCACTGAGTGATGAAAGCACACAAATCGGTTAAAGCTATCCCTGCTGTCACTCACGTATCACACCATATTGACCTACTCAATCCACCCATTGCTCACATTGTATTTGGGCTCCCATTCGGAACGAGCTGCCTGAGCAAGATGCACCAACACAATCCCTTCACATCAAGGAATGGGAAACTACCAGATATCACTAATAGGTGGATTGTTACAAAACCCATCTGTCCAATAGCAGGCTTTGAACTCGCACAGAGAGGAAGTGGTCGCGCGACACACTTTCTGGACCAGCCAGAGCCGGTGCTCAGCCAAACCCCATCAATGTGGCATCAGGGCAAACCCATTCTGCACAGTATAGAGAAACAGACAGTGATGCACATAACTGAGGAGTCCTCGAATCGACAAACTAATCGTTTTAAACTGAGTAAGTGAGGACAGCACCGTCTCGCATCGGGATTTGTCTTGCTAAATGGAAAGGAAATAATTATCAGTCATACAGTGGAATAAGTATCATTACATACAGAGATTTGCATAACATAAGTTTTTAACAGGACTTACCGGGAACACCAACAATGACAAGGATAGTGTAATACACTTTAGCAAAAAATAGATTAGCGTAATGCATTTTATTGTTTGTTGAACAACCTCTTTCTTGCTTCTGCTGGCAACTGTTGAAATTGGAACTGAAACAGTTCCAGGGACATCATTTTAAGATGTGTGGTATCTCCAGTGGGAGATTATGATTACATCTTTATTTTTAATCATTTCAAACAAACGAATAATGACAACAGGTTTATTTTAATGATGTGATATCATTGTTGTTTAAGACCATGTTTGAATAGCCCAAGAATTGGCTTAATCTGATTTTCTCGGGTCTCAAATGGTAATTTCAACTTACCTCTGAACAACAACATTTGCATTATTTCACTCACTATCAGCCCCATCAATGTCTAAATATCGTCTGATATTCTTTTCAGTGATATCCTTCATTTTGATGAAAGTATTCAGTTATTCAATACCTCATGGTGTAGATATCCTGAAGAGCTATTCGACTGCATACTCTTATCTCACTGCTTTCCTTGTTAATTCAGTTTTGCAACACATTTTGGAAATTCAAGCTTTGAACAAGCAATCTGATACAGAAACTGAAGCTGACACTGACCACACCAACATTTGGAATGTACATCGGGAAACATTTTGTCAAAACAAAGACAAAAAATTATTGCAAAACTGAACTTACATATTGATAGCGTGATTCAGGACAGCGGTGGCCTATCTGTAAACTTTGACCCGCCAAAGTTACAGGAAGGGCTACACGTGTTTCATTTCCCAGCACTTAATGCATAATTCATAGAATTCCTCCAGTGTGGAAACAGTCCTTCAACAGGTCTACACCGATCCTCCAAATATCCTCTTCCCCTATTACTCTATATTTACCCCAGAATAATGTACCTAAACTGCACATTCCTGAACACTACTGGCAATTTAGCATGGCCAGTTCACCAACCTGCATCTCTTTGGATTAGGATTGTTTTGAATGTTCTGACATTTCAGGTGCTTATCCAAGCTCTTTTTAAAGGAAGGGAGCTTTCCTGTCTCATGCTGCGCATTGCAGGCCCCTACTATCCTCCAAGTGAGAAAACTTTTCATCACTTCCCCTCTAAATGTCCTGCCTTTCAACTTAATATTATGCCATCGTCTTCATGGCCCTTCAACAATGGCGACAGCTGCTTTCTATTCAGCTTATTCCTGTCCATCATAGTCTGAGTTACACTGATCTCTTCTCGAAAGAATTCAACCCCAGCTTATCCAACCACCCTTTTCACAGCTAAATTGCTACAGCTCAAGCAACATCCTGGTGAATCGCGTTTGCGCCCCCCTCCAATGCAATCACAATCTTCCTATTGTGCAGTCACTACGACTGCACACAACGCCTCCAATTCTGGCCTGAACAATATCTTGATGGACTGAGCTGGCTTATCCAAGCTCTTTTTAAAGGAAGGGAGCTTTCCTATCTCATGCTGTGCATTGCAGTCCCCTACTATCCTCCAAGTGAGAAAGCTTTTCATCACTTCCCCTCTAAATGTCCTGCCTTTCAACTTAATATTATGACATCGTCTTCATGGCCCTTCAAAAATGGCGACAGCTGCTTTCTATTCAGCTTATCCCTGTCCATCATAGTCCGAGTTACACTGATCTCTTCTCGAAAGAATTCAACCCAAGCTTATCCAACCACCCTTTTCACAGCTAAATTGCTACAGCTCAAGCAACATCCTGGTGAATCGCGTTTGCGTCCCGCCTCCAATGCAATCACAATCTTCCTATTGTGCAGTCACTGCGACTGCAACAACGCCTCCAATTCTGGCCTGAACAATATCTTGATGGACAGAGTTGTTTGAAATGGTGACGAAGAAAGTAGATGCAGTAGATGTAGATGTTGTCTACATAGATCTTAGCAAGGCCGTTGACAAGGTAAGTTGTTGAGTAAGGTTAACATCTTATGGGATCCATGGAGGTCTGGCCTGGTCCATAATATTGGAATGTCAACATATTGTAACCTGATGACAGTGAGGGATTCAGTAACTCCCTGTTTGATTGCAGTGAGTCCCCTTGTACTGGACCGGTCAAAGTGTGACCTCACAAAACCAGTGTGACCTCACCGTGTACATCACAGAGAGAGAGAGTGACATCACAATCGGTTTGTAAAATGGCTTCGTCTGAGGCACGAGGCTGCACGAATAAACCCTGGGAAGGCAAAGCCACTGCACTGACTGTGTCTCGGGCTGATCTGTCTCGGAGTAAGTATGATCAGAGAGAAGATCAAAACAGCTTCACATTACAAATAATATGAAAAGACCATCAGCAAAGTGATCAGGCAGTAGATGCTGAGGTTTGCAAGGTTCATCTAATTTTTTTCCTCGTGTAATGACTGAGCGTTTTGGTGGAATGTGGAACTCATGTTCCAGAGATTTATTCTGAAGACATTTGGAGTTTATTCAAATTGGTAAGACATCCAGAACTGAGTCTTCACAAGGAAAACTAATCTTTAATTCGACATGTCACTGTTTTCTTCTGACCTAGCCGATCCTTATATCCTTACCAATGAAGAGCATCAAGTATGGTTAAAAAATGTAATTAGAGAACTGACACGGTATTAGGAGAGGATATTAAAGTCCATCTACTGTGAGAGGGATAATGATGGAGCAGAAATTGAAGTGGAGAGGGATTGATTGAGGTGGAGCTAGATGTGAGAGATTAGAATGGGAGAGTAGTCAGATGTTGTGGATTAGAGGGGAGGGCATTGTGGATGGTACAGAGATGATGACCTGCTTTATATTATCATTGTCCGCTAATCTACCAACGTCACCAAGGATGTCAAAAGCAACAGTTTGTAGAAAGGCTAACCGTGTGGTCAAATGTGTGCTCATGGTTCCCAATATACCTCATCAGCTTTAAAAGAAGTGTTTCATCCAATCTCGAGATTTATCAGTTACTTGGATGAAGTTGTCCATGGATTTTAAGGTCTACACCCTCTGTTGTAACTCATCCTGCAGATAATGTAGTTCACAGTCACGACAGGGGAGATTATGCAATATTTAAGGAGAGAATGCCATCTCTCCAATGTGAGGAAACCTCCCCCACCCCCGCCATTGTTCAGGGCAGATTTATTTCCTGGCATTGCCTGAATGTGGTATTTCCCAGGATGAATGAGAATGTGTATTCGTGGAATTGATTCAAATACTGTTTTGTTCTTTTGTCTCATCATGTTCATTCTGTGCTGCAATGGACTTCCACCCCACTGCCATTGTGCTTGTTCCCTATGAGGCCCTGCCTTTCCAGTGGTGAACCTGAAGATTGACATCTGCACTACCCTCCAACCGCTTCATCCACGTTAATCAGTCAAATACCTTCACTGCTCTACTTGCCTCTCAATCAAATCCAAGATTCTTACTCAACAAGGAATGTTTTCTCTTCTCTCTGTTAAGCTGGAAACGTTGAAGCGTGCCGCAATCTTCTTTCTTTACATGGAATACAAGGATATTTTCCATCTTTTCACATTTCCAAAAGTAGGCTGAATTTCATTGCGTTGTCTCGTGAGCAGATCATCTCGAGCATTTATTGATCAATGTTGATGCTTTGAGGACAGATCATGAAGATACAAATAGCTGGAAGTTCCAATTGCTATCCTCTTGGTTTCATTATCGCAGACTTATTATCCAGTTTGTTGTTAATCTATGATCGGTATCCACATTGTGATTTTTCACTTTGTCTCAGTCAAAATACCTTATCTGTCTGCTGTCCTTAGTAACGGGTCAAATTCTCTCTGTCCCTGTTTCTGTCTGTATTTCTCCCCATTTCACTGGCTGCTTAGAACATAGAGAATAGAACAATACAGTGCAGAACAGGCCCTTCGGCCCTCAATGTTACGCCGACCTGTGAACTATTCTAAGCTCATCCGCCGACACTATCCCATCATCAACCATGCACTTATCCAAAGAATGTTTAAATCTTTCTGATGTGGCTAAGTTAACTACATTTGCCGGCAAGGCATTTATGCCTTTTCCAATCTCTGAGTAATGAACCTGTCTCTGACATCTGTCTTAAATCCATCACCCTTAATTTGTAGCTATGCCCTCTCATACAAGCCAACATAATCATCCAATAAGAAAGTCTTTCACTGTCTACTCTATCTAATCCTCTGATCATCTTGCATGTTTCTATCAAATTCCCCCTTAGCCTTCTTCTTTCCAAAGAGAACAGGCCCAAGCCTTTCCTCATAAGACCTTCTCTCCAGACCACGCAACATCCTGGTAAATATCATCTGCATATGTTACAACGCTTCCACATGCTTCCTGTAATGGGGCGACCAGACATCACGGCTCCAGAACTCAATCTCTCTATCAATAAAACCTAACACATCGTATGCCTTCTCAACAGCACTATAGACCTGGGTGGAACCCTTCAGATATCTATATACGTGGACTCCAAGATCCCTCTGCATATATACACTACCAAGAATCTTTCCATTGACTCTGCCTTCCGGTTATTCTTCCCAAAATGCATCACCTCACATTTAGCTGTATTGAACTCTATTTGCCAACTCTCAGCCCAATTCTGCAGTTTATCCAAGTCCCCTGCAAACTACAAAATTTTTCCAAACTGTCCACTACTCCACCAACTTTAGTGTCATCTGCAAACCTACTAACCAATCCCCCTCTGCCTGCATCTTAGTCATTTATAAAAATGACAAGCAACAGTGGTCCCAAAACAGATCCTCGTGACACACCACTCAACTCTCAGCCCAATTCTGCAGTTTATCCAAGTCCCCTGCAAACTACAAAATTTTTCCAAACTGTCCACTACTCCACCAACTTTAGTGTCATCTGCAAACTTTCTAATCAATCCCCCTCTGCCTGCATCTTAGTCATTTATAATAATGACAAGCAACAGGTGGTCCCAAAACAGATCCTCATGACACACCACTAGTAACTAGACTCCAGGCTGTATATTTTCTATCAACCACCACTCGCTGCATTTTTTTTCAGAAAGCCAGTTTCTAATCCAAAATGTTAACTCACCCTCAATCCCATGTCTCTGCATTTTCTCCAACAGCCTACCATTTCTAACCTTATCAAAGGCTTTTCTGAAGTCCATATACAACACGTAAACTGATCTAACCTCATCCACATGCTTGGTCGCCTTCTCAAAAACCTCAAACAAGTTTGTGAGACATGACCTGCCATTGATGAAACAACGTTCACTACATGAAGTCAAATTGTTGCTTGTTCTTGAATCTGCCAGAACAGGGTTCGGGACTAAGTATGGATATTAACTTTCAGTCGCAGTTTGAGCTTGGCCGTGAGGTTGTTGCTGGTTCAGGTTCCAGACCAAAGCACAGGAGAAGTAAACTCCCAAAAATAAAAGACCGCTGTCATCTAAAAGGACAAGTTCTACAGACAAAATCTGATGACATCACACTAACCTGAATTGAAACTACATTGCATTTCCTCCCATGTCATTTAATTAAATGCTCCCAAAAAATCCTAACAGAGTAACGTAAATCTGAAAATCCATATTCCTTCAAAAAGAAGGACTTCAGCCGTTTCATTCACCTCAAAGAGATTAATCAAAAATGAAGGTTATTCAGCCAATGAAATGTTGTCCCTGTTGAAACATAGGGAAATGGCATCTACGTTACAAAGACCAAGCTTTCACAGACAGTAATATCATCACAATCAGGTCATTTCATTTATTGAAGTGCTGTATTGTGAGGAAGAATTGCTAGTCAAAGACGCCAGCGATATTTCTACTGTTTTTTCTCTCAATAGTGAGAGTGCTCAGGTTACACTGAGAGAAGACAGGGGGCCATTGATATAAATTGCTGAGACAATGCAACAGCACCTCTGTAGTGACGCTCCAATCGTGCAACATTTCCTCAACAATTAGCATTCAACTTTCCACAAAATTACGTGTTCTTTGATTATCAATGAAATCCATGCAAATTCCCTCAGCTCTTCACTCCCGCTTTGTTTGTATAGCGGGCACTGAGAACTATCTGATTATATTGCAGCTCTCTCTCAGGCCTGACCTCTCCACAGTACATCACTCCTTAACAATAACTCCCTCAAACAGAGAGCTCTGTCACTATTGACACTCTGTGTCACAAACCTCAGTACCGCTCTCTTAATGGCAGCTTTGATTGGATAATGTGCTGAGTCACAAACGGAGAGTTCCTGCACAGATTCACAAAGATCATACCTAGTTATTTATCACAGTTGAAGTGCGTGGTGCTGGAAAAGCACAGCCACTCAGGTAGCACCCAGGCATCAGGAATGAAGAGCTGAAGACTCTCTTGCTCCTTGGATGCTGCCTTAGCGGCTGTGCTTTTCCAGCACCACACTTTTTGACTCTGATCTCCAGCATCTGCAGTCCTCACTTTCTCCCACTTATATATCATGCTGATGAACAGATTGTGTTGTAGTGAAACATGTCAGGTTGTGTCGATAATTGGAAATCAATAAGGTATTAACTTGAGTTTTCAAGGTCATCAAAGCGATTGCAAGTGTGGCTGGTGAACAATCGATCTGGAGTGACTATTTAAAAACAAGTTGGGATGGTGATAACAGAGAAATTTGAGAGTTTGTATCAATGTTTGTGATAGTTTTGAGCAGGGAGGCATACTGTATACCTGTCAATATATCCGGAAATGATGGGTAACTATACCACAGGGGCAAAACAACATTCAGCATTTGTCTTGAAAAATTACTGTTAATGTCAATTACAAGAGGGAACTTAGACAATTTTTAAATCAAATTTCATTCTATCATTTGTTTAGTATACAATCCAACTGTCCTTGTTGGCTCATTTTAATCATGCCCAGGCCAAATAAAACAGCGGTTAGGCACTCCCAATGAAGCAATCCCTTGTCAGGTACAGTATGGTCTAGTTGCAGGGTTAAACGCTTCCTGCACTGTCGCTATCTGACATTTCCAGGACAGGTACACCACAGGGTTGGATAAAGGGTAAGACACTTCTAGTTTGCAGTACCCAACATTACTAAGGAAGGCAGCTGCGCTCAACATTCCAAATGGCAGGCAGTGTATGTTTATGAAGGGAAATGAAATCTCTACGGTCTGTCATCATCACAATTACAGTGCAGGGACAGTAAGACATTGTTAGATCTTAAATCGGTGGTCTCACAGAGAGTGAGCTTGGTGAATGGTGGATTGGTTAAAGAGGGAACAAATTATAGTTTTATACTTTTCATTTATTTTCATTGAGTAAACAACGTCCAGGACTTGGTTCCTAATAGAGTGCTGCGGAAAGAGATATCTTTGGGAGTAACTGGTGTTAAAAATGGGGAAATGTGTTTTTCTTTGAAGATATAGAAAAAGCATGCAGAAAAGGGGTACAGCAGGAAAACTATTAAATTTGCAGGTACTTAGGGAAGTGTATCTTTACTTTTAGTGAATAATTTTGGTTACTAAAATACTAATTCTGGAGTATAATTAATATAAGCTGAAAATGTGTTGCTGGAAAAGCGCAGCAGGTCAGGCAGCATCCAGGGAACAGGAGAATCGACGTTTCGGGCATAAGCCCTTCTTCAGGATCTCCTGAAGAAGGGCTTCAGGATTCCTGAAGAAGGGCTTATGCTCGAAACGTTGATTCTCCTGTTCCCTGGATGCTGCCTGACCTGCTGCGCTTTTCCAGCAACACATTTTCAGCTCTGATCTCCAGCATCTGCAGACCTCACTTTCTCCTTTACAATTAATATAAGCAAGTTACCTCTTTTAAAATAGGTTTTCAGCAAAAAAGCTGAGATAACTAAATTTTTGCTGTACAAAAATTATACAAAATTAATGAAGTGTACAGAGAATGGAATGTAACAGAAGTATTGATACAAAATGTTAAACTATATCTTGAGAAAATAATGTAAATGTCAGCACTAATAGGGAGGAAGGTTGCCAACATGGGGAAGGGGAAGTAACAAGGGTGGAGCGAAAATGGGCAGCTGTGTAGCCGAGTAAGAGAGATTTGGTAATTAGGAGTCTGGAGAGGTGACCTCACTCAGCTCAAACGTATAATTGCTTTCTGCAATTGGGGTCCTTTCTTGCAAGCTCGTAGAATAAATTGTCTTGTTTCCAGCTTTGTTGGTCTCGTCTAAAATTTTATTGAGTTTGTTTCTTACAGATTTGGGTGCTCGTCCTGGGATCCCAAGCTCCAGTCGCGAGGCAATTTCGGGAAAATCGGAGAAGATGCACCTCGCTGATTTTGGCGGTCTCTACTTTACCCCATTGCCGCAGCGGCTCGGGCAAGCGAGATCCGTACTGAGAGACCCTGGAAACAAGACAGGCAGATGCGACGTAGCGAGTTCGGTCGGGTAACTCTTGTGCATAATACTCGGGTAAGAAAAAAGGTCTTAAATAAGTATTATCCGGGCGACCGGGGTAGGCAGCAGGTTTTTTTTTGTTGTCAGTCTTTGCCACGAGCGAGGTGCACTGAGACACGGCGGGTTGGTTGGGTAACCCTTATGGACTTAAGACCCGCATTCGCGGGCGGCCAGGGTTTGCAGCAGTAATTGCTGTTTCGCTGTGGTTCAAGGTGCGCTGAGACGTGGTGGTTCGTCAGGTGACTCTTATGTGCACAAGACCGATCGAGATTTACAGCGACATTTATTGTTATTCTTTGCCACGGACAAGGTGAACAAAGACGCGGCGGGTTGCCACGAGCGAGGCGCACTGAGACACGGTGGGTTGGTCGGGTAACTCTTATGGACTTAAGACCCGCATTCGCGTGCGGCCGGGTTTTGTTTTGCAGCAGTACTTGCTGTTTCGCCGGTTCAAGGTGCGCTGAGACGTGGTGGGTTGGTCAGCATTAGCGGGCTACCGGGATTTGCAGCATTACTTGTTGTTTCGCCACAGTGCGAAGGGCACTAAGACATGGTGGTTCGGTCGGGTTACTCTTGTGTATGCAAGACCAGGGTAAAGGTAAATTTCGGGCGGCTTAGATTAACAACGGCTTTTGCAGTCTGTTATTGCCGCGGGACGGGGTGCGCATTCGACCAGGTAACTCTTGTGCCAGACCAAGGTATGAAAATTGACCTTTAAGTATTACTTTGGTGGTTGGTTCCGTACGAGAAGTACGGGGGGATTGGCAACTTAAAATTAAAGAATAATGGTCTTTAATTTCCTAGATTAATCTAACAAGTAAGGTGTCTTACTGA
>NW_025207899.1:8910-13705 GCF_004010195.1 Chiloscyllium plagiosum | reverse complement strand
CAGGCCAACAGTACCTTCCCAGGCAGTTTTTCACTATCATCTGAGTGATAACGCTTCTTTTACCCAAATTCCTTCGCAATCTTTGGGCCGTTGCCGAAGGCTATGCTGTCTCATGTCTGATTCCTCATTCTAGCAGAATGGATGCATTATATTCGCTTTGACCAAAGCCTTACGAACATTTGCAGCTCAATCATGTACATACATCCGTCATCTCTGAATAATGGAAACCTTTCCAAGTCTATCTCGTCTCCACTAACAACTCAATTTCTCCATTCCAGGTAACATCCTGGTGGACCATCTCTGTCTGTTCTCCAAGATCAGTTATTAATTTCCCAATCGCACTTCGATGTCCAGCAATACATGAATTGGTAGATGAAAGAAAATTTATAGGTTACTGCGGATTATATCAGCAATAAATGCTGCTGGTTGTGAATCCTATCAGATCTAATGGAGCAGTTGGAGACACAGCGAGATAAAATGAGGAATTTGCAACAACAACAGTATGTGATAGATGACAGTTATATGACGTGGAGAAACGTCTCAGATATAGGCACATAGATGGATTAACTCCAGGAAAGTTAAGGCAGTTAGGCAGTTGTTGTTGAAATCTTCTGTGGCTGTCCACATTTCATGCAAGTTCTGATTTGGAAAACGGATGGTATGATCGATTCACAAGGGAACGTAGCACGAACACCCAAGTTTCTGGTATTGAG
The DNA here is from genome assembly GCF_004010195.1 of Chiloscyllium plagiosum. Classification (NCBI taxonomy): domain Eukaryota; kingdom Metazoa; phylum Chordata; class Chondrichthyes; order Orectolobiformes; family Hemiscylliidae; genus Chiloscyllium; species Chiloscyllium plagiosum. The sequence goes on along the minus strand of NW_025207899.1, from coordinate 12,992 downwards.
ACTGGTTCTAACGCAACGAGGGGCACGTCAGGCTCCAAGAGATCAATTGTGTTAGGGGATTCTCCAGTCCGAGGTCCAGACAGACGTTTCTGTTGCCAGCAGAATAAAATCAGAATGGTGTGTGGAATCCTGGGGCCTGGATCAAGGATGTCTCAGAGAGGATGCAGAACGTTCTCACAGGGGAGAATGGTCAGCAAGACGTCATTGTCCACAATGGAACCAAGGAAATAGGATGGGAAAAGATTGAGATTCTGAAGGGAGATTACAGAGAGTTCGGCAGAAAGTTTAGAAGGAGCATCTCGAGAGTAGAAATATCTGGTTTACTCCAGTGCCACTGACTAGTGTGGGCAGGAATAGACGGAGAGAGCAGGTGAATTCCTAACTGAGGATTTGCTGTATGGGAGAAGGATTCACGCTTTTGCATCATTGGAATCTCTTTTAGGGAGGAAGTGACCTGTACAAAAGGGTGGAATGCACATAAATTGGAATGAGACTAATATACTTGCAGGGTGATTTGCTAGAGCTGTTATGGAGGATTTAAGTTAGTAAGGTGGGAGGGTGCGATCCAGGAAGATAGTGAGGAAAGAGATCAACCTGAGACTGGTAAAGTTGAGAACAGAAGCGAGTCAAACTGTCAGGGCATGGTTAGGAAGATGTGACTGGTATATCATAGCAGTTTCAGAAATATGGCTCAGGGCTGGGCAGGACTGGATGCCTAATGTTCCGAAAGACAAATGCTGCACGAAGAATAGAAAGGGAGGCAAGAGAGGAGATGGAGTTGCGTTTTTGATATGGGAAAGCATTACAGCTGTAGTGAGGGAAGATCTTCCTGGGAAAGATATCCAGTGAAGTTATTTGGATGCAACTGAGGAATAAGAAAGGGACACTCTCTATTAAAGATCCCCTAATATTCGGAGGGATATTGAGAAACAGACTTGTAAGGAGATCTCGGAGGGATATTGAGAAACAGACTTGTAAGGAGATCTCAGCTTCTGTAAGAATAATAGGGTGGTTATGATGGGTTGTTTGAACTTTCCGAACATTGACTGGGACTTCATAAAGGTTTAGATGGAAAGGAATTTGTTAGGTGTGTACAAGAAAAATTTCTGTATCAGTATGTGGACGTACCTACTGGAGAACGTGCAATACTTGAACTACGCTTGGGAATTAAAGCAGAGCAGGTGACTGAGGTGTCAGCGGGGGAGCAAATTGCGGCCAGGGACCATAATGTAATTAAATTTAAATTAGTGAACCAAAATGATAGACCAGACCTAAAAGTGAGTGTTCTAAATTGGAGAAAGGGTAATTTGCCGGTATTAGCAAGAACTTTCAAAAGCTGATTGGGGCAGATGTTCGCTGCTAAAGGGCCGGTGGAAAATGGGAAGCCTTCAGAAATGAGATAACGAGAATCCAGCGACTGTATATCCCTCTTCGGGTGAAAGGAAAGGCTGCTAGATATACGTAATGCTGGATGACTAAAGAAGTTGAGGATTTGGTAAAGAAAAAGACGAAAGCATATGTCAGGTATAGACAGGAAAGATCGAATTAATCCTTAGAAAAGTATAAAGGCAGTAGGAGTATACTTAAGAGGGAAATCAGGCTGGCAAAAATGGGACATGAGATTGCTTGGCCAAAGAGAATTAAGAAGAATCCAAAGGAGTTTTACCAATACATTCAGAGCAAGTGCGTAACTAGGGGGAGTATAGGTCCTCTCAAAATCAGCAAGGCGGTCTTCGTGTGCAGCCGCTGAAAGTGGAATAGATACGAACGAGAATTTTGCAAAAAAAAATGTTCACTATGGTAAAGGACATGGAAAATATAGAATGTCGGGAAATAGATGGTGACATCTTGAAAAAATATCCATATTACAATGGAGGAAATGCTGGATATCTTGAAACACATGAAGATGGATAAGTTCCCAGGACCTCATCAGGTATACCTTTGAACTCTGTGGGAAGCTAGAGAAGTGATGACTGGGAGTCTTGCTGAGATATTTGTGTCATCAATACTCACAGGTGATTTGCCGGAAGACTGGAGGTTGTCTAACGTGGTGCCAAAGATTAAGAAGGGTGGTAAGGAGAAACCAGGAATCTAAACATCAGTGAACCTGACGTCGGTGGTGGGCAAGTTGTTGGAGGGAATCCTGAGGGACAGGACATACATGTATTTGGAAAGGAAATGACTGATTAGGGACAGTCAACGTGGCTTTGTGCGTGGGAAATCATGTCTCACAAAATTGATTCAGTTTTTAGAAGAAGTTACTAAGAAGAGTGATGATGGCAGAGCAGTAGATGTGATGTATGTGGACTTCAGTAAGGCATTCGACTCGGTTCCCCAAGGGAAACTGATTAGCGTGGTTAGATTTCACGGAAAACAGGGAGAACTCGCCATTTGGATACAGAACTGGCTCAAGAGTAGAAGACAGAGGGTGTTGGTGGAGGGTTGCTTTTCCAACTGGAGGCCTGTGGCCAGTGGAGTGCCACAAGGAAGCTACCTGTATTCCTCCAATCTTCCCAGCGTCCTGCCTTTCATTAAATTCCGCAAAATCTTTATTTCGTTAACAAACTATAAAACCATTTGCGATTGGCCTACCAATCTGATCAATACTTCTAAGCTATGCTTCGTACTTTCGCAGATGACACCAAAATATGTAGTTTTGTTTACAGTGAAGACGTTTATCTCTGATTACAGCAGTACCTTGAGGCAGATTTGCCATTGGGTGGAGGAGTGGAAATATGGAGCGTATCTTAATTACATGTATGCTAATGCTTTTGGAAAGTCAAATCACCCAGACATATACACTTCCAGATCAAGGGATTTGCCCGATTTCCCTGCTCTTCGGATGCTGCCTGACCTGATGTGCTTTTCCATCATCACACTCTCGACTCAGATCTTCAGCATCTTCAGTCCACAGTTTTCTCTGTACTAGTAGGGACTGAGAGGCGTTAATCTAAAAAGAGACCGGAATTGCAGGTTCATAGTTCTTTGAAAGTGCAGTCGTAGGTTGAGAGAATAGTACAGAGGGTGAATTGCATCCCTGCTTTTATTTAGCAGGGCATTCAGTTGAAGATTGGGAGGTTGCATTGTGCAAGACATTGGTTAGGGCACATTAAAATAGCGTGTGTGATTCTGATCTCTTTGCTATCGAAAGGAAACCGTTGAACATGGAAGTTCAGAAAAGATTGCTTGGAATGCTGAATTTCGAGATATCAAGCTCGCTGAAGCACAACAGGATGACGGGTGACCTTATAGGGATTTATAAAGTCATGAGGATCATGGGAAGGGTGAGTAACTCAGGTCTTCTTCCACTGTAAGAGTGTACAGAACCTGACAGCATATGTCTCGTGTGAGAGGAGAAAGAACTAAAAGGAAAGGAAGTAACGTTTTCACCGAAATGGTGATGCACCAACAGAATGAACTGCCTGCGGAAGAACTGGATGCAGATAAAATTCCAATATCTGAAAATCACCTGGATGATTTTCATGAATAGGAAGCGCTAACGGAGATATGGCCAAATTCTGGCAAATGGGAGGAGATTAGTTTCGGATATCTACTCGGCATGGCCATGTTGAGTCAAAGATGTGTGTCATGCTATTTAAAGACTATGACTCTTTGATGGATTGACACTCATGCTCTGTCCTTCTGGTAACCGTAATGGGTTTATTAATTTGAACTTATAACACTCCAGATAAATTCGAAGATCAGAGAGAAATCCACTTGGTAGATTTATTTTTTATTATTTTTGCTCATCGTTTTATGCGTGGGTTGCTGCTTAAACATATTTGTCAAATGCCGCGAATGCACTGTTCATTACAAAAAACAGTGATTCTTTTGTAGACAAAAAAAGAATTGGCGTCCATACATCGGCAGTTGACACTTGCAGGAACGATTGTAGTCTGAACATCAGAAAGGAAAATATAATGTATTTGTCCAATCGATAGCCCTTACAGAAACTCAGAGGCATGAAGATTTCTACCTATCGATGTGTTATGTATCGTTGTCAGCTCGCAAGTCTGCAATCCACCTCCTTTCCGGAAAATCATGTGTTAACACTCGTTGTAATCTTATTCAGGAAATATCTC
>NW_025207899.1:5885-7663 GCF_004010195.1 Chiloscyllium plagiosum | reverse complement strand
GAGACTTCGGTGTGGGTGTGAGTATAGGAGTGCAGCTGTGACTGTATGAGAGAGGGCAGCGTGAGAGTGCGTGTCTGTGGGAGAGAGGGAAGGAATGTCTCTGTGTGTGTTGTGCAATGCGGTCACCTGTAGTGTGACACGAACCTAGGGTCCCAGTTGAGGCAATCCTCATGGGTATCGAACTTGGTTACCAGCCTCTCTCCATTGAAAACAATGATTTGGCGACGCCGCTGTCAGTGATGCAGATTGTGTGTTTATGTGTGATTGTGAGTGTCAAGGCGTAAGACTCTGTGAGAGGGTGCGCGTTTGAGGTATGGGATCGTATCAGAAAGGGTCTGCGTGAGTGTGTGTGTCTGTAACTAGGTTTGAAATTGATTTTGCCTTAAATTTAAGAGGATTTTTTTCAGTCCAGTGTTGTCAGCATGAATTAAAAGATAGGTTGAGGAGAAAGGGATTCCTCCTAGTTGTTGGTTTTAATATTCTCTTTTGGGTTTACAGAAAATAAAAGTTATTTTTACTTAAGTTGTGCCGGCTTGGATGATACGTTTTCTCTTCACATTTAACAGATTATGGTGCCAGGTGAGATTCTTTGTGTGTCTCTTCTTAAAAATTGGCAGTGTGTTTTATAGTGTGGAGGTTCTCGCTTGTGATTTCGATATGATTAGGCAGATCCATTCTGAGATTTGGGCAGGTTACAATAGATGTGTGGATGGAGAAAATAACAGTAGATTAAAGCATTTGCCGGTTAGTGTCCTGGATCATTAAATAAAACATAGGTGGGACAATTTGTTTAATTTTAGTTACTTATGGTTGGTTAAATTGAAAGTGAGAGTAATGTCTGTTAAAATTGGTAAAAAAAGTATCTGGGGTTTGAATATGATTCCAAGTTTGCAAAGATTGTTTAGAAAGAAAAGGTAAAAATAAAGTACTGTTGGAATTACAAACAGAGGTTAGAATTTTGTTTAACCAAGAACAAAAAAAAGCTGAAATTGTCAGAGAATTACTCAGGAGGGCAACACGGACAATGGGATAGCTTTAGCAAATAGAATTATGGAGAATCCTAAGGGTTTTTACAGTTAAATTAAGGACAAAAGGATAATAGGGAGAGAATAGGGACCCTCAAAGATCAGCAAGGCGGCCTTTGTGTGGAACCACAGAAAATGGGGGAGATACTAAATGAATATTTTATATCAGTATTTACTGTGGAAAGGAATATGGAAGATATAGACTGTAGGGAAATAGATGGTGACATCTTGCATAGTGTCCAGATTACAGAGGAGGAACAGCTGGATGTCTTCAAACGGTTAAACGTGGATAAATCCCCAGGACACAGCTCTGTGGAAAGCTGACGAAGTGATTGCGGGGCTTCTTGCTGAGATATTTTTATCATCGATAGTCACAGGTGAGGTGCCGGAAGACAGGAGGTTGGCAAACGTGGTGCCAAAGTTTAAGAATGGCGGTAAAGACAAGCCAAGGAACTAGAGAACGGTGAGCCTGACCTCGGTGGTGGGCAGGTTGTTGGAGGGAATCCTGAGTGACAGGATGCACATGTATTTGGACAGGCAAGCACTGATTGTGGATAGTCAACATGGCTTTGTGCGTGGGAAATCATGTCCCACAAACTTGGTTGAGTTTTTTGAAGGAACAAAAAGATTGATGACGGTAGAGCAGTAGATGTGATCCAAATGGACTTCAGTAAGGCGTTCGACAAGGTTCCCCACGGGAGACTGATTAGCAAGGTTAGATCTCATTGAATACATGGAGAACTAGCCATTTGC
>NW_025207899.1:3424-5809 GCF_004010195.1 Chiloscyllium plagiosum | reverse complement strand
GTGCAAGGCCCTCGACATTTGATCATTTACATAAATGGTTTGGATGCGAGCATAAGACGTAAAGTTAGTAAGTTTGCAGATGACACCAAGATTGGTGGTGTAATGGACAGAGAAGAGGGGTACCTCACATTACAACAGGACTTGGACCAGATGGGCTAATGGGCTGAGAAGTGGTCGATGGAGTTTAATTCAGATAAATGCGAGGTGCTGCACTTTGGGAAAGCAAATCTTAGCAGGACATATACACTTAATGTTCACATCCTAGGGAGCGTTGATGAGCAAAGAGACCTTGGAGTGCAGGTTCACAGCTTCTTGAAAGTGGAGTCGCAGGTAGATAGGATAGTGAAGAAGGCGTTTGGTATACTTTCCTTTTTTGTTCAGAGCTTTGAGTACAGGAGTTGGGAGGTCATGTTACGGCTCTACAGGACATCAGTTCGGCCACTGTTGGAATATTGCGTGCAATTCTGGTCTCCTTCCTATCGGAAAGATGTTAAAAACCTTGAAAGGTTCAGAAAGTATTAACAAGGATGTTTCCAGGGTTGGAGGATCTGAGCTACAGGGAGAGGCTGAACAGGCTGGGGCTGTTTTCCCTGGAGCTTCGGAGGCTGAGGGGTAACCTTATGGAGGTTTACAAAATTATGAGCGGCATGGATATGATAAATAAACAATGTCTTTTCCCTGGGGTCGGGGAGTCCATAACTGGAGGGCATAGGTTTAGGGTGAGAGGAGAAAGATGTAAAAGAAACCTAAGGGGCAACTTTTCACGCAGTGGGTGGTGCATGTATGGAATGAGCTTCCAGAGGATGCGGTGGAGACTGGTACAATTGCAAAATTTAAGAGGCATTGGATGGATATATGAACAGGAAGGGTTTGCAGGGATATGGGCCGGGTGCTGGCAGGTGGGTCTAGGTTGGGTTGGGATATCGAGTCGTCATGGACAGGTTGGACCGAAGGGTCTGTTTCCATACTGTACATCTCTATGACTCTACTCAAAAACTTAGGTGTCAGTGAAACAGACATGTGCAGTGTCCTTGAAAAAAGATTTAAATTACAGTTGAGGAAAGGTTTGTTAGATGGTAAACAAAGAGAGAATAAAGGGAGAGAAAAGGACAGAAGAAATGTAGAGAGAAAGACAGATAAAACAAAGGGTGAGGGAAAATGAGAGAAACTTTTCACTGAACAATAAGAGTGAGAATTCGAAGTTGCGTTTTTGGAACTTTGTCATCAGAGTGAAGTTAACAGGATGGAGATGAGATGAGATGAGATGTTAGTATTATATACAAATATTTCAAATTTCAGCCACATTTTCATGAGAAAAATATCGAAAACCTTCTTCAACTCCTTTGAAAAATTGGTGAGCCTGTTGGCGTGTTCCCTGTATTTATGGATAATGCTAGTTTAGACTAAACTGGTAGGTTGGACTAGTGAGGTATTTCCCGCTATGTCAGATGAGAGGGCAAGAGATTACAAAGAGGTCAAACAGGCTATTTTAAGCGCTTACGAATTGATACCAGAAGCGCATAAACCGCTTTCAGAAGCATTAAAATGGAATTAGGTGTGACTTATGTTTTGCGTTTGAAGGAAGTAAACACCGTCATTTCTAATAATGGATGCCGGACTTAAAGATAGATAAGATCTACGAGGTTCAACGTGAGAATATTCTGCTGGTGGTGTTGAAAATTCATGTGGAGTGTTCCTGTGGGTATCAGAAATTCCAGAATTTTCCAAAAGCATTATGTTAAACACGGTATAAAATAAGGAGAATACACCTGAGGGTAACTTTCAGAAAGGTGAAAGCTTGAGACGGAAATGGAGACCACGTCAGCATAGTGCAGAACAGAAATCGGCGAAATACAGTAGATTGTGTAGTCTGTGTATTACACCACGGAATTATTATAAGTAGAAATATGAACTCGATAGATTAGACTAGATTCCCTACATTGTGGAAACAGACCCTTTGGCTTAACCAGTCCAGACCGACGGTCCGAAGAAAAACCCACCCAAACCCGTTTCCCCCTGACGAATGCCCCTAACACTTCGGGCAATTTAGCACGACCAATTCACCTGGCCTGCATATCTTTGGACACTGGAAGGAAACCGGAGCACCCGGAGCAAGCCCACGCTGACACTGGGAGAACGTGCAAACTCCACACAGACTGTCACAATAGGTTGGAATCGAACCTGGGACCCTGGTGCTGTGTGGCATCAGTGCTAACCACGGAGCCACTGTGTCGCCCATGGATGTGTTCACTGTGGTGTTTGAAAGACTCAGGCTTCGGTAAAAACAATCATTTTTATTGGCCTGGACTGCACGAGGATGTTGTTAATCTTCGCCAAACGTCTCATACATGCCAAGTGGTCGGTAGGTTACAGGCGGAAATAAAG
>NW_025207899.1:2285-3212 GCF_004010195.1 Chiloscyllium plagiosum | reverse complement strand
GTTTTGCATCTGGTGAGAGGAAGAGGTTATGTCGAGCAGGTGATATTGCTAAAACGTTCCAAAAGGGACCACAGCATAAAATGAAGCAGTTTCCATATACAAGCACAAACTCGGACGTTGTCTTTAGGTCATGACGTGTTCGTACTGTTGCCAGTGATAGGACACAATTTAAAGTCAGGTTGAGAAGCCCCTGATAAATTTAGAAAAAAGTTGAGTGAGGTGAACTATCTCATAAAGTTGTTGACTTGTTGAAACAGTATTACACTGGAGAGAAAGAACTGACGGAACAGGTGTAAGTTACTGCTCAGCAGAGTGCGGAATCAAATCCAGATGCTGTGGATTTTGATGTGACTCAAAATATCTTTCAAACTAAGAAAGCGTTGAGGGGTGGGGACAGGTTAATACACTATTTTCCTCAGGACTAATGAACACAGTTGAATGTTTGTTACTGTAGTATGCGGACATATGTATGAGTCTGATGCATGGGAAGAATACGATTGTAAATGAAGTGGATATAGGGAATGCTGTTCAGATAAAGCAACATCCCAATCAGCTTCACACCTCCAAAGCCAGCGAGGTCAAGAATGGTGTGGTAACCAAAATCAACGAGGATGGCGTTGAACTGAGCCAGAATGCATAAAGTTCAATGATGTTCTTAGATACCAATGCCCACATGCAAATAACGTTTCACACGGATTATGAATGAATGTGATGGACCCCTGTCTGAAAATAAAAAAAAGTTTTCATTATCCGCAATGGTTGTACCTACCAGATTCCAAGAGGCAATTTGATTACAAGAATTCAGGCAATCAGATTGGACTCAAGAACAGACTGGATTCAACGATTTTTCTTGAATTATTGGAAGTCCACACCGTTGCAAAATCGGACTCATAATCAATGTCGAGATTGGAGGTCTGTATGGAGAAA
>NW_025207899.1:0-1175 GCF_004010195.1 Chiloscyllium plagiosum | reverse complement strand
TTGAGACGGAAATGGAGACCACGTCAGCATAGTGCAGAACAGAAATCGGCGAAATACAGTAGATTGTGTAGTCTGTGTATTACACCACGGAATTATTATAAGTAGAAATATGAACTCGATAGATTAGACTAGATTCCCTACATTGTGGAAACAGACCCTTTGGCTTAACCAGTCCAGACCGACCCTCCGAAGAAAAACCCACCCAAACCCGTTTCCCCCTGACGAATGCACCTAACACTTCGGGCAATTTAGCACGACCAATTCACCTTGCCTGCAAATCTTTGGACAGTGGAAGGAAACCGGAGCACTCGGAGCAAACCCACGCTGACACTGGGAGAACGTGCAAACTCCACACAGACTGTCACAATAGGTTGGAATCGAACCTGGGACCCTGGTGCTGTGTGGCATCAGTGCTCACCACGGAGACACCGAGCCGCCCATGGATGTGTTCACTGTGGTGTTTGAAAGACTCAGGCCTCGGTAAAAACAATCATTTTTATTGGCCTGGAGTGCACGACGATGTTGTTAACCTTCGCCAAACGTCTCATACATGCCAACTGGTCGGTACGTTACAGGCCGAAAGAAAGCCAGGGCCGAGAAATAAAAATGGGAAACAGTTTTCGTTAACCATAATGGCTGTGTCTACCAGACTTCAAGAGTTACTTGAATTATGAGAATTAATGCAAAATGATTGGTAGAGGAGATCGTCGCTTTATTCACGTGTTATTAAATACCCAGAGAGATTCATTTGAATCAAGGTTCTAATTTTACTGCAAGCCTAGTTATGGATTTGGATTTTATTCAAGTACGTATCATACTTAATCCAAGAGAGCATTAGAAAGCTGGAATGAGACCTTGAAGACCATGTTGAGAGCATAGTGTCAGGATTACCCGAATATGAGGATGAAGATGTCCATGTCGTATTGTTTCCCATTACAGATGCACCAAATGAATCTCCCTTCGAGTTACTATTCTGACATGAAGGTGGGGACTCATGAAATTATTTAAAGTAAACTTGACAAGACCAAAGCACCAGACCTAACAATTTGGTTTTGCATCTGGTGAGAGTAAGAGGTTATGTTGAGCAGGTGACATTGCTAAAACGTTCCAAAAGGGACCACAGCATAAAATGAAGCAGTTTCCATATACAAGCACAGACTTGGACGTTGTCTTTA
>NW_025207898.1:12229-13704 GCF_004010195.1 Chiloscyllium plagiosum | reverse complement strand
GCACAACTGGAAGTGCCTTTGTCCATGCCATCCGTAGTTCCTCACAGCATTTTGTCAATTTATTTTTTAAGGTAGAATTTTCTCTTTCCGCTGCCCTACCGCTCGTCTGGTGGTAGGCACAGTGTTATCTCATGTTTATTCCCAAATACTCACTAATCTGCTATAGGGCATTATGGAAAAATGGTGTCCCACTGTCACTACTAAGCCTAGAGTGTAGGTTTGCTCGCTGAGCTGTAGGTTTGACATCCAGACGTTTCATTACCTGGCATATGGAGGTTAGTGGGCTAGTGTAGTTTAGGTGGGCTTGGATCGGCGCAACATCGAGGGCCAAAGGGCCCGTACTGCGCTGTATTTTTCTATGTTCTTTGTTCGAGGTAACGTCATCAGTGACGAACTCCAAGTGAAGAGAAGCTGTTGTCTCCTGCTTTCTAGTTATATGTTTGTCCAGGATGGGGTTCCTGGGTTTTGTGGTGATGCCATTTCGTATTCGTTTTCTGAGGGTTTGATCGATACTATCTAGATATATGTCTTTTTTTATGGCGTTGTGGTTGGAGTGCTAGGTCTCAAAGAATTCTCTGGCATGTCTTTGCTTAGCCTGTCCCAGGATAGATGTGTTGTCCCAGACGAAATGGTGTTTTCTTTCATCCGTATGAAGGGCTACGAGGGAGAGAGGGTCGTGTCTTTTTGTGGCTAGCTGGTGTTCTGTATCCTGGTGGCTAACTTTCTTCCTATTTGTCCTATGTAGTGTTTGTAGCAGTCCTTGCATGGAATGTTGTATATGACGTTGGTTTTGTCCATGGGTTGTACCGGGTCTTTTAAATTTGTTTGTTTTGTTTGAGACTGTTGGTGGGATTCCGAGGGGTCTTAGTAGTCTGGCTGCCACTTCTGAGACTTCATTGATGTATGGTAAGGTCGATAGAGTTTCTGGCTTTGTTAGGTCTACTTGTCGTGGTTTGTTCCTGAGGAATCTGTGGACTGTATTTTTTAAGTATCTATTCTTCTTGAATACGTTGTTTCGGTGGTTCTCCTCTGTTTTCCGAAATTTGTCTGCTGAAATGTGTGGTGGTTCGTTGGAATAGTGTTCTGATACAGCTTCCTTTTTGCGTGTTGGGATGGTTGCTGGTGTAGTTAAGTATTTGGTCAGTGTTTGTCGGTTTGCTGTATATGCAGACACACCAGAGAATTCTGAGAGGCCTCACACTCCAATCACAACGCCATAAACAAACACATAAGTCGATTTACCATCTGTCAACCCCTCAGAAAACGAATAGGAAATGACATCACCACGAACCCCAGGAACCCCATCCAGGACAATCAGAAAAATAGAAAGCAGGAGACAACATCTTCACTTCTCTTGGAGGTCGCCACTGATGATGTTACCTAGCCAGGTAATGAAACGCGTGGATAACAAAAGTACAGCTCAGCGAGCAAACCTACACCCTAAACCTCAACTGGAGCTATAAACCTTCACAAAA
>NW_025207898.1:7358-11689 GCF_004010195.1 Chiloscyllium plagiosum | reverse complement strand
ACTGATCATTTACCGGCTGCTGGGCTGCCGTCCTTGCCGCTGAGACTGCCCTTGCATTTCCTTGAGAAACGGAATCGTTATTTTTCATGTGGGCATCATATTTACACACAGCAATTGATTTAGGGAATAGGATCGCTTCGAAGCGGTCAGAAATCTGATCACGGTGTGTGATGGGCTCTCCAGTGAAGGTCAAGAAGTCCCTGTATTTCCACAGGGTTCCAACATCATGTGCAACTCCGAATGCGTATCTGCTATCAGTTAAATATTGGCTGTGTTTCCCTTAGCCAATTTACATGCCTCAGTCAAGGCAATCAGCTCCGCTGCTTGCGCTGACAGATGAGAAGCGAGTGATCCCGCTTTGAATACCTCATGGTTATTTACTACAGCATGCCGGATAAAATTCTGGCCTATCTCCTTGTTCCTGAATGCTGACCCATCCACAAAAAAAACCTCCATATTTAGATTCTTAAGTGGTGAATTCTGCAAGTCTTGTCTAGGCAGCACATTTCATTAATTAAAGCGATACGATCATGTGGGTCTCCGTCTCCTTCTGTAGTGAGAGGATTTGCAGCATTAAGGACGTTACATCGTTTTATTGCAATGTTAAGCTTCTCCAATAACACAGTATTGTATCTGAGTCAACGAACTGCCAACGTATGTGCTGTCGTTTGCTCGGAAAGCAGCAAGGATACTGCATGTGCGATGAGTTTGGTTAAGTCGCCATAGGAGAAAGTGAGGTCTGCAGATGCTGGAGATCAGAGCTGAAAATGTGTTGCTGGAACAGCACAGCAGGTCAGGCAGCATCCTGAAGAAGGGCTTATGCCCGAAACGTCGATTCTCCTGTTTCCTGGATGATGCCTGACCTGCTGCGCTGTTCCAGCAACACATTTTCAGCTTAAGTCGCCATCGCCGATTATAACCCTGGACACTGCAACAGCCTTTTCAGCTGCAACCACAGCTCGCAGGCATTTACGCAATCCTGCCGCTACCAGGTCTAGCTTAGCCGAAAAATAAGCTGCCAGTCTGAATTTTCCCCCATGATCCTGCAACAACACAGATGCCATGCAGCCATGTTTCTCATCTGCCGTTTAACAGAAGGCTTGTTTGGATTCGGAATCCCCAGTTTAGGTGGACTTTGAAACGTTTTATTCAATTCAACTCGGCCGCTGAAATCCATTGCAACGGACCTTGGTTCTGCTACCCTTTTCCGTGGGCCATGTCACTTCAGGGCGCCTCAAGATTTGTGTAATGTGGGATAAACGTTCTTCAGTAGGAGCATATGCCCAAAAAGGATAGCAATTGTTTCTTCATGTGAGGCCTTGGAAATAGCTGAATTACTCGCACTCTGTCTTGACCAAAGGCCTTCCCTTGTTCAGATATTAAGTGATTGAAGAACTTCACCGGTTGTTGCATAAATCGAAGCTTTGCGAGACTGGCTTTGTGCCCTTCCCTCGTGCAATGCAAGGGAATCCTTCTCACATTGTTCCTCTGTCGGTGCTACTATTAAGCAATTGTCTACAGATTGCAGAAGCGCAGAACCAGGGGTTAAAACAAAAGTCTCCAGACTCCTGCGTAGAGCCTCATTATATATGGTGGGTGACTCACAGTAACATTGACAAAGTCGTGTGAACTCATAAGATTTCCCTTTGAAAGAAAGAGCGAACCATAATTGGCTATCTGGATGCACCGTTCCACAAAAGAATGCATTTGCTAAATGCACAGCAGAGAACCATTTACTATCCGGTCTAAATTGAACTAATACAGTATAGGGTTTGGGAACATTTGATGCGCGCGGGACAACACTGTTATTGACTGTTTGCAGGTCTTGAACAAACCTGCATTCTCCCGGTTCACTTGGAATTTTTGCCTTTTTGATCAGAAAAATGGGAGTTCTCATCGGTGAGTTTACACAGGGGATTATCTCTCTAGCCTTTGGTAAGGATTGAAAGACTGGAGTAACTACGTCCATGGCCTTGGGTTTTAACGGTTATTGTGCCCTGCAAGGACGATACTCTGACTTTATGGTTACTCGTATTAGTTCACAACCTCGTATAAGCCCCACATCATGTTTGCCTTTTATCCATAATTCAGTAGGGACCGTGGGTCCTTGACCAATGGCCAATTAATCTTGGGTCGGAGAAGTTTATCTTAGGGAAACGCTAGGCCAGCCTTCTCGGCTCTTCACGGCTAGCGGTGGATACCTCGACTGTTCTATTGCCTGAGTTAAACAAATTAATTTCTTCCTATATGTCCACACATTTACATTGAACCACATACCCACATCGTCCCAGAACACCCAAGATTTCGTTCTTTAAGCCTTTAGTACCCATGGCCCCAAATCCTGCCATCAGTCACTGGATACCTTCGCCAGTGGCACGTGAGGAGCATAACCTTCCACATCAAACACACAGAGTTTACTTGCCGTGACAGGTACTTTACATAAGTTCACACTGACTGTACATCTGCCATCCCCTCAATAAAATTCGCACAATAATAACTGACCTGGTTTAACCAATCTCCTGAACCAATACTTCTCTTATGGTTCCTCAGGGCCATCGTGGTGTATGTGTGCTGTGCAGTGCAGTATATTCTCGCAAACAAAAATCGGTGTTAATAGGATTAACATGGTTACCTGCTTCCAGGGCGAGTGAATTGCTCACTGAACTCATTGCTCTCCGGCTTATTCGCCACTCATAGACATACACCAGGGGTCGTGAGTTGAATTTTACAGTTTACACTTGCAAATTTTCCCTTTGAATTACCTGCAAGCCCGTCGGAGTACTGAGCAAATACAGCCCCAGTCTCACTATGAGATCCCGAGCCATCAAATGTAAAGGACAGAATTCTGCTAACAAAATTGAGAATTAGAATGTATGCACATTACTGATTTCACACAATGTGGGTGCAGTAAAACTCTCTCATATCACGACGCCTGATGCCTCCATTGAGTTCAGGAACATTCCGTTCGTCTTTATTGCCGTCAACTCTCTGAACTGTCTTGATTTGAGGAGTGAATGTGCTGGCCATGTATCTACCAAAAAGGTAACTGGTGTACCTTCCACATATAACATAGAGGTAGGCATCGACATATACGCATCATTGTTATATTGAATATATTGTCCACACTTCGCAATCTCAATGTTCAAAATAGAGTTGGGACACATCTCAGTGCCCGTTAGGTTAGTAGAAGTGATTAGCCTAAGGGATTCTTTGTTGCCAAGTATAAAGGAAAGAGGGTTACCTGTACCTTGTGGCCTGCCCACCTCAACCCCAGTCGTCCCCTGTCAGTCACCATGCTGTCCAGCCTCCAGGACCGATTGAGACTGTCTGTGCGGGCACTGTCTCGACCAGTGGTCCATTGCTCCACAAACAAAGCACCAGCCAGATCTATCTCTGCAAGTGCACTTCCGCGATCCCTTCCTCTTTTGTGAACTTCTCCTGTGCCTCTCTCTTTTCCCGCAGTTTCTCCCTCCAACGGCTGAATGACCATTTGCATCATATTCAGCTGAGGTTTATGTGATTGCTGTTCCATCTTTAATTTCCGGTTATGGTTCTCTTGAGCCAGCAATTTTTCAGCATGTATCACGTATTGTTCTATCTAATTCAGCTTTCCCGTGTCCCAGGTAATACACGTATATTATTACCTATTTTGTTGTTCATACTTCATCCCATTGATGAAGCTGCTCCTCAGGTATGCCTCATACGGTGTGATCTCTGCCGTCGTTATGTCCACAATAGACATTATCGACTTTCGTGAGGCGCTTAAGGTACTGGGACATTGTCTCGACTTCTTTAAGGATTCATGCTTCAATTGATTGTGGGTACGATATGCTATTGGTGATTCAGCAGAACCTGAGATGGCGACCGTTGACTTGGAATCTACGCGAAGTGGATCTCGTAGGGGGGCTGTAGCTCTTCGAGGGCACCAATTAAGGTCAGGATCTCATCCAGTCTTAAGACACTGTACAGCTTCATTCGGTTGTTTTCTGTGTGTTTGTGCATGTGAACTGGTGTTTGTCCCTCTACTTGATCTATCTTTTCTTCGAGATTTTCTTTCCCTGAAATCAGGCTCAGCGTTCAACAATTTATAAGCATTCCAATTCGCAGGTTCTATTTTACCCTTCCGTTTCTCCTTCTCTCTCTCTTCTCCAACGATGACCTCAGCATTTGCAATTGCATGTTACCAAAACCTCCTTCCTCCAGAAAAACACATTCCTTGATTTACATTTTTAACTGCTTTACAGAAACTGGGCCATATTTATTCAGCATATATTGTATTTTTTCTTGACCATTCCAAGTTGTCTGACGACCCTCTTTTTGTTCGCTCTTGC
>NW_025207898.1:0-6431 GCF_004010195.1 Chiloscyllium plagiosum | reverse complement strand
TGCGCAGTGAGGGGTGTCAGAGTGATAATGATGCAGTAAGTCTGAGGGATCAGACTGGTAGTGACGCAGTAAGTGTGAGGTGGTCAGGGTGATAGTGAAGCACTTCGTGTGAGGGGTCAGTGAGACAGTGACGCAGTAAGAGTGAGTTGTCAGGCTGATAGTTACGCAGTAATTGGAAGGAGATCAGGCTGATAGTGATGCAGTAAGTGTTACTGTGTCAGGCTGATCCTGACGCAGAAAGTGGGAGGGGACAGGATGATAGTGACGCAGTAAGTGTGATGGGGTCATGCAGAGACTGACGCAGTAAGTGTGATGGGGGTCAGGCAGAGGCTGACGCAGTGAGTGTGAGACAGTCAGGGTGATAGTGAGGGAGTAAGTGTGCGCGTTCAGGCTGGTAGTGACACAGTAAGTTGAGAGCGTCAGGCTGATAGTGGCCAATAAAAGTGAGGTGTTAGGGGAATAGTGACGCAGTAAGTGTGAGGTGTCAGGCTGTTAGGGATGCGGTAAGTGTGAGGGGTCAGTCTGATAGTGAAGCAGTATGTGTGAGGGGGTCAGGCTGAGAGTGTCACAGTATGTGTGAGGGGTCAGGCTGATAGTGATGCAGTAAGTGTCCGTGAGTCAGAGTGATCCTAATGCAGGAAGTGAGAGGGGACAGGGTGATAGTGACGCAGTGAGTGTGAGGGGGTCAGCGTGATGGTGACGGAGTAAATGTGAGCGTTCAGAATGGTATTGATGCAGTAAGTTGAGGGCATCAGTCTAATACTGGCCATTAAGTGTTAAGTGACAGGGTGATAGTGATGCAGGAAATGTGAGTAGTCAGACTGATAGACACGGTGAAATTGTGATGGGTCAGGCTATAGTGATGCGGGAAGTGTGCGAGTGTCTGGCTGATAGTGACGCAGTAAGTGTGTTGGGAGCAAAGTGATAAGAACGCAATAAGTGTGAGCGGCTCTGGATGATAGTGACAGGTCAGTATGAGGGGAGGATGGTAGTGAAGCAGTGAGTGTGAGGTGTCAGGATTAGATTAGATTAGATTAGATTACTTACAGTGTGGAAACTGTGAGGGGTCAGGGTGATAGCGACGCAGTGAGTGTAAGATGTCAGTGTGATCGTGACGCATAACATTTGAGGGGCCAGGCTTATAGTGACGCAGTATGGGCAAGGGGTCTGGGTGACAGTGATGTAGATGCACTCACAGGGCCAGGTTGCAGTAAAGCTGTAAGTGTGAGTGTCTCAGGCTGATAGTGATGAAGTAAATGCGAGGGGCTAAGGCGGATTGGGATTTAGTAAGTGTGCAGCGGTAGTGCTAGAAGTGACGCAGAAAATGTGAGTGTTGAAGCTGATAGTGACGCATTACGTTTGAGGGGATCATGCTGATCTTGACGCAGTAAGTGTGACATTGTCAGGATGATAGTTACGCTGTCAGTGTATGGGAGCACAAGGATCTTGACGCAGTAAGAGTGGGGAGTCAGGGTGATATTGATGCAGTAAGCATGAGTGGGTAAGTCTGATAGTGACGGAGTATATGTGAGGGAGTCAGCCGGGTAGTGGCGCAGTATGTGTGAGATGGTCAGGCTGATATTGATACAGTTAGTGTGTTGGGGTCAAAGTGATAGTGACGCAATAGGTGTAAGCGGTTCAGGATGATAGTGACACAGTGGGTGTGAGATACCAGTGTGATAATGACACAGTAAGTGTAAGGGGTCAGGATGATAGTGATACTAAGTGTAAGGCCCTCAGTGTGATAGTGCCGCAGCAAATGTGGGGTGTCAGGGTGTAAGTGACGTTGTAAGTGAGAGAGAAGCATTGTGATAGTGAAGCAGTAAGTGTGAAGGGGTCAGGCTGATAGTGACACAGACAATGTGACGGGGCATTGTTTTCGTGACAAGATAAGTGTGAGGCGTCAGTCTGATACTGACACAATAAATGTGATGGAGTCAGGCTGATAGTGACACAGTAAGAGTGAGGGGTCAGATTGATAGTGACACAATAAGTGTAAGGATTCAGAGTGATAGTAAAATGGGAAGTGTGAGGACGTGACTGAATGTGACGCAATAAGTGTGTGGCAGTAGGCTGATGGTGATGCAGTAAAAATAAGGCCAGCAAGGTGAAAATGGCAAACACTACGTGAGTACGTCAGGGTGATAGTGATGCAGTAAATGTGAGGAGGTCAGGGTGAGAGTGACGCAGAAATTAGAGAGGATCAGAGTGAGAGTGACACAGTAAGTCTGAGGGGTCAGACTGATATTGACGCAGTAAGTATGAAGGGGTCAGGTTGATAGTGACACAGTCAGTGTGACGGGGAGAGTTTTAGTTACACAGTAAGTGCGAGGCGTCAGAAATTGATACAAAAAGTGTGAGTGGGTGAGGGTGATAGTGACGCAGTACGTCTGAGGAATCAGGCTGATAGTGAGGCAGTCAGTGTGATGGGGCAGAGTTTAGTAACATGGTAAGCGTGAGGCGTCAGTCTGACACTGACACAAACGTGTGATGGAGTCAGGCTGGCAGTGACACAGTAGGTTTTAGGAGTGAGGGTGATATTAACATAGGAAGTGCGAGGGCGTCACTGATAGTGATGCAATATGTGTGTCGCTGTCAGACTGATGCTGACGCAGCAAAAATGAGGATGTCAAGGTGAAACTGGTGCAGTAAGTATGAAGATGGCAGATCGACAGTGATGCGTTAAGTGTGAGGGGTTCACGCTGATATTGAGGCATGCAAGTGTGAGGGGCCAGGTTGATAGTGACGCTGTGTGCCGGCGAGTCCGGCTGATAACGACGCAGAAAATGTGAGTGTCTTAGTGTGACAGTGACGCATTACGTGTGAGAGGGTCAGGGTGATAATGACAGAGAAAGTGTGAGGGGGTCAGGTTGATCGTGATGCTGTAATTGTGAGCTTGGTCAGCGTGATAGTGAGGGGCTCAGGCTGATAGCGACACAGCAATTATAAGGTAGCCCTGACGCAAAACGTGTGAGCGGGTCAGGCTAATATTGATGCAGTACGTTTGAGGTGTCAGGCCGATAGTGACCCAGTAAAGGTGAGAGTGTTGGTGTGCTAGTGACGCAGTAAGTGTGAGCCGCTCAGGATGATAGTGACGCAATAAGTGTGAGGCTTCAGGTCGACACCCATGCGGTAACTGTGACGTGTTCAGGGTAACAGTGACACAGACACTTTGAGGGTGTCAGATTGAGGGTGACACAGGAAGTGTGAGGGGACAGGCTGACAGTGACACAGTAATTGTAAGGGGTCAGGCTGATAATGATATGCTAATTGTGATGGAGTCAGGATAATCGTGTGCAGTGAGTTTGCATTGTCAGCGTGATCGTGACACACACGGTGTGAGTGGGACAGAGTTATAGTGATGCAGCAAGTATGAGGAGGTCAGAATGATAGTGTGCAGGGTCTGGCTGAAGAGTGAAAGGATCAGGGTGATCTGGACGCACCAAGTTTGGGGGTCAACGTGATAGTGATGCTGTAAGTATGAGTGGGTCAGTCTGATAGTGACACAGGACATTTGAAGGGATCCTGATGAAGAGCTTATGCCCGAAACGTCGATTCTCCTGTTCCTTGGATGCTGAATGACCTGCTATGCTTTACCAGCAACACATTTTCAGATTTGAAGGGATCAGGTTGGTAGTGATGCAGGTAGCGTGAGAGAGTCAGGCTGATATTGATGCATGAAGTGAGAGAGTGACAAGGTGTGAGCAGGTTAGAGAGAGAGAGTGACGCCGTTAGTGAGTGGGGTTTGGCTGATAGGGATGCAGTAGGCGCGCATGTGTCAGGGAGTGAGTGATGCAGGAAGTATGAGGGTGCCAGAGGGATAGTGACGCATGAGGGGATCAGAGTGGTTGTGACGCAGTAATTCTAAAGGGATCAGAGAGATAACAACGCAGTAAGCATGAGGGGTCAGACTGTTAGTGACGCTCTCAGTGTGAGTGCCTCAGCCTAATAGTGATGAAATAAATTTGAGAGAGTAGTGCTGATTGTCAAGTGTAAAGTGTGAGTGCGTCAGTCTGGAAGTGACGCAGTAAGTGTGAGTGTTGAAGCTTCAGTGAAGCAGTAGGTGTGAGGTGGTCAGTGTGATTGTGGCGCAGTAAATGTGAGAGGGTCAAAGAGATAGTGACATAGCAAGTTTGAGGAGGCAGTGTTGTAGTGACACGGTAAGTGTGAGGCATCAGTCTGATACTATAAGTGTGATGGAGTCAGGCTGATAGTGACACAGTAAGTGTAATGATCCAGGGTGATAGTAACATAAGAAGTGTAAGGGCGTGACTGATAGTGGCAAAGTAAGTGTTTGGCAGTCAGGCTGATAGTGACGCAGTCAAAATGAGGGTCTCGAAGTGAAAGTGGTGCAGTAAATGTGAGGGCGCCAGATGGATAGTGATGCAGTAAGTTTGAGGGGTTCACGCTTATATTAAGGAGGGAAGTGTGAGCGGTCAGGTCTATAGTGATGCAGTAAGTGTCGGCGGGTCAGGCTGATAGTGATGCATTCAAAGACCAAATATCCAAGGCTCACTGTAGTGCTGAACAGCGAGACTTCTCAAGGCGAAGACAAAAATCAATAGTTCTCATCCTGGTCATAAATCACAATGCTTCATTTTAAAATTGTCCTCTCCTGATTCTAGATTCACCAATGAGGGAAGAAAATTTAATTGCACCATCCTGTTTATCTCTTCAAATATTTTGCAACTCTCAATAAGATTACTTTTCTTGTTTTGAAACTGTTAAAAAAGGCGGGATTTGCCCAATTTCAAATCAGAGGACTGACGTTCATCCATGATATCAAGGCTAATCACCATTCGTGGTATTCCTCATATGGCATTATTATCTTTCCTAAATTGAGGATTATAATACCACATACTGTAGTCCAAGTGCGGTCGAACTGAGCCACCATATATTGGAAATAATCCTTCGTTCTCGTACCCTGAAATCCTTCTGCAGCTTTCACAACAGACTTCTACAACTGCTACTAGACTTCAATGACGTATTAAAAACTTCCACAACATGCATTTCTAAAAATCTGTACATTAGACTTTCTACTTCATACCCTCGACAAATAATCTCCACACATTTCCCTCCTGACAAGTATGATAAAGTCAAATCGTTGCTATTTATTAGATCATGAGGGACATGGATAGGTTGATTCGTCAAGGTGTTTTCCGGCTGGTGAGGAAGTCAGAATTTAGAAAACATCGGTTTAAAATTAGTGGGTAAGGATTTAAAAGGGATTTCAGGGGCAACTTTTTCAGACGTGTCCAGAATGAGCTGCCAGAGAAATTGGTGGAGACTGGTACAACTGTAACATTGAATGGCATCTGGATGGATATATGAGTAACAAGGTTTAGAGGGATGTGGGCCAAATGTTGGCAAATGGACCTATTAATTTAGAATATCGGTCCACCATGGTCAAGTTGGAAAGAAGGGCCACTTTCCATGTTGTATTGTTCAAGGACTTGATGACTGTAGAACAACCGCAAACATTTGCAAATAATTCCGTCAAGACGATTTCAAGTTCCAAATCTTCGGGTAATCTTCTTCTCTTGTGCTCACAAGTTCATTACCTGATGTCAGAACTTACGGATGAGTTGCTGGATCCATTCCTGTAAATTAGTTCTGCATTCTTTCTAATTCCGATATATATTTTTTACGAATGTAGCTAGTGTTTATGGACTTGGCATTAATTTTTCTAATACCATATTTCGATGAATATTAAAACAGAACAGCATATCGACTTTGGCACCAGACGATGAGAAATTGAGTCAAAATCGATCGTAAGCAGTGAGACAATGATCCTTTCTTCGTGTGATGTACATCCGTGACTCTATAATTCGACGAAGAATCATTCCCACAACTTCAGCTGTGTCAGAATCTAGTTTGCGGTGAAAGCCTGTCAATCTGCTAAGGTAACGTTCGTTTGGGTCTCTGCAAAGGATTTGGCGAAATCTTTGGGTCTTGCCAATTTGTTCTTCCAACAAATTAGATAATTCATGAATTCATTTGTTTTACTATGAAAACTGGATCTCCCTCTGTAGCTGTGATGGCCGAGAGGTTAAGGCGTTGGATTTGAAATCCAATGGGGTCTCCCTGCGTAAGTTCGAATCCTGTTCACAGCGCAGAATCCTTTAAAGGTCATTAATTCATTTGCTGGATTTCGTGGAGCTTGAGCTTTGCATTCTATCGAAAGTAAATTTTCAACTGTGAAGAATCCGAAGTAATTTCAAGACTGACCCAGTCATCGAACTGAATACATGATATGTCGAGAAACAAAAAGCCACCAACTTCCAACACGAATCAGTTTCAACACATTTGTCGAACTATCGTGAAATTTGGATGTTCGGGGGGTGGAATTCAGCAAAACAAGAAGCAATGCAATACATTTACCTGCAGGTGATGAATTTCTTTTTAGGATCAGTTGAAAGTCAAGCTGAGAA
>NW_025207897.1:11661-13698 GCF_004010195.1 Chiloscyllium plagiosum | reverse complement strand
CTGAATCCCCGGACGTCTCAGAGCTTTGAACAGGCATACATTGAGTGATTTCACTGTTTGAATAGTTGAGACAAGGTAATCAATTTGCACAGCCAGCTCCCAATTGTAGCAACAAAGTCATGACATATCTGATCGATGGCTAGTCAACCAGACATCAGAATGGTGCTATGCCTCCCGGGCGTCAGAGCCAGGCTTGTCTCAGAGAGGTTCAGAATATGCTCAAAGAGGAGAGATGTCTGTTGGAGCTCGTTATAAACATTAGACGAATCGACAGAGAAAGAGGAAAGGATAAGTTTCTGAGGAGATGATATGAGAAATTATAGGCAGGAAGTTAAAGACTAGGCCCTCAATGGAAGGGACATCGGGATTGGTCCCGATGCTAGATGCTCGTGATAATAAGAATATGAGGAGAGAGTAGATGAATGTATTGCTGAAGAGCCGGTGCAGGAGAGAAGTGCGAATACTTTTGACTCATTCAAATGTCTTCTGCAATAGAAGTGACCCGCATAAGGGCGGGTTGTACCTGAATTGGTTGGGGCCTAATCGGTTGCCTGAGACATTTGTTGGACTCGAAGGGAATGTAGGATACAGAGAGACTGTGAGAAAAGGGATCAGTCTGAGGCTGGTGCAGTGTAAAAAGTAAATAAAATAGTCAAATCGGCAGGAGCAAAACAGAGAATGAAGTAGGACCGAAGAATTAAACTGCATTTATTTCAATGCGAGACCCTGTCGAGTAAGACAGGTGAACTCAGGTCAGGGTTGTGAACATGGGACTGAGTCATCATAGCAATTACAGAGATGTGGTTCAGGGAAGGTTGGGGATGGCAGCTTGATATTCCTGGGTATACATGCAAAATGACGGATAGAAAGGGAGTCGAAGGCGGGGTGGGGTGTTGTTTTTTTTAATTGAGATAATATTACAGCTGTACCTGAGGGGGATTTTACCAGGGAGAAAGTCAATTGAAGTTATTTGGGTGAAGTTGTGAAATATGAAAGAGTTAATCACCTTACTGAGATCGTACGATGGACCTCCCAATATTCAGTGGGAAATTGAGACCAAATTTTGAATGTGACCTCAGTTATCTGAAAAAAAATGATAGGGTGGTAATGGTGGGAGTAACTTTCCTACATAGACTGGACTTTTTCTTCACTGTATGGACATACCTTCTCGTGAAGGAGCAAACCTTGGCCATCACAAGGAAATAGGGCAGAGTTGGTGACTGGAATTTCAGAGGGAGAGCAAGTGGGGAAAGTGATCAATACTATATTAGCTTTAAAAATGATTATGAAAAAAAATACATCGGATCTTGAAGGTAAAGTTTGAATTTGGAGGAAGGCCAGTTTTGACGGGATGAAGCAAGAAGTTGCAAACATTAATTGGGGCTGATATTCTTGGAAAAGGGAGGCGAAAAAAGGTGAAGCCTTCAAAAATGAAATAAGGACAGTTTGGATACATTATGTTCTGATTGCGGTGAAAAGAAAAACCTGGTAGGTTTAGCGAATGCTGGGTGACAAGAGAAACTGTGAATCTGATCAAGAAAAAGTAAGGAAACATATGCTACGTATAATGAGAAGGAATCGAGTGAAACATTATAGAGTATAAGGGTAGGAGAAGTAGACTTAAGAAGGAAATGAGACGGGAAAAATAGGACATGATTTAGATTTGGCACACAGAGTTGATAAAAATTCGAAGGGTTTGTACAAATGCGTTAAGGACAAAAGAGCAACCAGGGAGAGAGTCGGGCTCTTTAAAGATTATCAAAGCTGCCGAAGAGTGGAACTGAAGAAAATACTAAATGGGTATATAGCATCTGTGTTTACTGTGGAGAAGGATATGGAAGCTAGACAACATGGACAAATAAATGACGATATCCTCACCATAGAGGAGGAGGTGTCAGACGTCTTGAAACATATAAAGGTGACAGAATCTCTGAGACCAGAGCAGGTGAATCCTAGAGGTCTGTGGGACTATAGAGATGTGATTGCTGGGCTCGTAGCTGAGATATTCGTATTATCGATAGCTATAGATGAGGTGCC
>NW_025207897.1:9139-10397 GCF_004010195.1 Chiloscyllium plagiosum | reverse complement strand
CCTTGGAGTGCAGTTACATAGTTCCATGACAGTGGAGTCAAAGGTAGACATGTTCGTGGCGAACCTCCGGTATGCTTGCCTTTATTGGTTCATGCATTTCGTACTGCATAGGAATTTGCAGGTCATGTTGCGGCAATGCAGGACATTGGTTATGCGCCTTCTAGAGTACAGAGGAACCTCGGTTATCCGAATACCAATTATCGAAATATCAGATTATCCGAAGGAGATCCAGAGGTCCTGATAGAAATATTACGTGAAAAAGCTGTTTCAACACTAATCGCATCTTTCGTTTATACATTAAAAATGATCTCTGCTAAGATCAGTCTTGGACATAGATGAGAGCTCACACACTGCCTCCAAATGACTGGCATTCGGTCCTCTCTCTCCCTCACACTTTCCCTGGACTTCTACATAGGATTGAATCCTAAAACCCTTTCCCCGGACATTCTCTCTAACATTGTCTGATTCAGGGTGGAGGTGTCAAAAGTTGTAGTTAAAAAGTGTGCGTCTGCTTGTGTGTGTGTGTGCGTGTGTCTGTCTGTGTGCACACGCAAGTGCGTACTATTTGGACACTTACCCCAGAAAGGTAGCAGCAGTCTTACAGTTGATGTCCAATCTAACTGTCAGCGAAGGGGATGGCGAAGTCGGCGGCGGCGGCGCAAACAGGGTTCAAATGGTGGGTGAAAGTGAACGCTGTGTGGGGGAAGTGCTGGACAGGGTTGGGGTGGGCGGGGGGCGATGTTGGATGAGGTTTTGGGGCAGACGGGGTTTGGGGGCGGACAGGCTGGAGCCTTGTGTACTGTGTGCTGCAGTCTCCTGAAAAGGGAACAGACTTAATAAAAAAAACTCCCGAGCCCCACAGGAAAGGAATTGAAGTGATTAACCGAATAATCAATTATCAGTATGATGTAATGCCTGCCCACCTCCTTCAGATAATCGAGGTTCCTC
Organism: Chiloscyllium plagiosum; assembly: GCF_004010195.1. NCBI lineage: Eukaryota > Metazoa > Chordata > Chondrichthyes > Orectolobiformes > Hemiscylliidae > Chiloscyllium > Chiloscyllium plagiosum. Next base: position 9,449 of record NW_025207897.1, on the reverse strand, counting down.
TATATATCTTCCAGTTCTGTTATTCCCTGCTTTCGGAAGGACGCTGTTGAACTTGAAAGGGCTCCAAAAAGATTCACAGGAAAGTTGCCAAGGCTGGAGTATTTGAAATACAGACAGAGGCTGAATAGGTTATGGATATTTTTCTGAAGCATCAGTGCTTGAGAGATTTTAAGGTTTACAAAATCATGAGAGACATGGGTATGATGAATAATCCAAAACCAGAGGGCATAAGTTTAAAGTGAGAAGGGAAAGACTTAAATGGGTCCGAAAGAGCAACGTTCACAGAATGTGGTGCCCATATGTAATGAAA
>NW_025207897.1:7444-8450 GCF_004010195.1 Chiloscyllium plagiosum | reverse complement strand
TTTGAGAGATAAGGCTCACATGCTGCCAAATGTCACTATAGGTTATTAAGGAGTATAAATCCTCAGGACCAAAAGGGATCTATCACAAGTTGCTGAGGGAGGCGAGAGAGGAAATAGTATGGGCCCTGACAGCTATCTTTGTGGCATCCTTAAACACAGGTGAGGTGCCGGTGGACTGGAGGGTTGATCATGTTGTACCACTGTACAAGAAGGGCAACAGGGATATTCTGGGTAACCACAGAACAGTGAGCCTGACGTCAGTGGTGGAAAGGTGTCGGAAAAGGTAATGAGGTATAGGATACATTTATATATAGAAAAGAATGGGCTTATCAGTGGTAAGCAACATGGTTTTGTGCGGGGGAGGCATTACTAAATTAATACCGTTTTTTGAGGATGTGACCAAGTTGACAGATTAAGGAAGGGCTTTGATGTTATGTACATGGTCTTTAGTGAGGTGTTTGATAAGGTTCCCCATGGAAATTTAACAGAGAAAATGAAGCCACACGATGTCCTGGTTGTTCTAGCTCGGTAGATAAAGAACGGGTTGAGCAACAGGAGACAAAGTGTAGTAGTTCATGGGAAATTCTCGAAATGGAGAAAGGTGACCAGTGGTGTTCCACAGGGATCAGTGCTGGGGCCACTGCTGTTTGTGATACACATAAATGATCCGGAAGAGGGCACTGTAGGTATGATCAGCAAGTCTGCAGATGACACGAAGATTGCTGGAGTAGCAGAAAGAAGAAGGGACTGACAAAGACTACAGGAGAATATAGATAGACAGGAGAGTTGGTCGTAGAAGTTGTAATCAAGACAAATGTGAGGTGATGCATTTAGTCAAGTCTACTTCTTGAGCGAATTATACAGTGAATGGAACAGCGATGGGAAAAGTTGATGAGCAGAGAGAACTGGGAGTGCAGATCCAGTGTACCCTGAAGGTTGTTGAACAGGTGGATACAGTGGTCAAAAAGGCATATGGTATGCTTGCCTTCGGATGGGGTGTTGAGTA
>NW_025207897.1:3960-6820 GCF_004010195.1 Chiloscyllium plagiosum | reverse complement strand
GTCTGCCTTCAAGCAATGTTTGAGGTTGAGGAGGTTCAGGATTAGTTAGATATACTCCAATGGGAGCTGGGATTACGCTGAGTGAGAGGACGAGGAAATTTGCTTTCAAGATTGGTCACCTGTATCTGGTCATGCAAAAAGGGAGCTGGAAGCTCACTCAGTCCTGTCATGCAGTATCAGCAGCAGATGTGTAAACGGAAAGGATAGGCACAACAAAATGATTGGAAAAAACCAGTGGTTTAGGCATAATCTTGCAACCTCTTTTAACGACCAATTCTGAAGAAATGCAATGGAATTATAAACATACTCTTGCTGTTTTTCCCCATGCCTATCGTGACGTCAAAAAACAACAGCCATTCTTCATTTTGGACAAAACATTGCCACCATATGAACCGTGGACAACAGGAGAAATCGTCCGACTAGCCAAGAGGTAAAGGGAAGCCTATATGAGGTCTCGGCAGCCATGAACGGAATGGGCCCTGGTGGAATATCAGAAGAGTAGGACAAGTCTTAAACGAGGAATCAAGCAGGCAAAAAGGGGTCCTGAAATAGGTGTAGCGAGCAGAATTAATGAGAATCCCAAACTATTTTATTCTTACATAAAAAGCAAGTGGGTAACTGGAGAAACGTTTGGTCCACTAAAGGATAACAAAGGAAGGCTGTATGTCGAATCTGAAAGATTGGGTGGGATTCTGATTGGTTGTTTTGCATCAGTGTTCACTGAGGAGAGGAACATGATGAATGTTGAGATGAGAAATAGAAGTTTGATTAGTCTGGATCACATTGACTTAACTAGAGAAGATATGTTGTGTATGCCAGAGGTTATTAAGGAGTATAAATCCTCAGGACCGAAAGGGATCTATCACAAGTTGCTGAGGGAGACGAGAGAGGAAATAGTATGGGCCCTGACAGCTATCTTTCTGGCATCCTTAAACACAGGTGAGGTGCCGGTGGACTGGAGGGATGATCATGTTGTACCACTGTACAAGAAGTGCAACAGGGATATTCTGGGTAACCACAGAACAGTGAGCCTGACGTCAGTGGTGGAAAGCTGTCGGAAAAGGTAAATCAGTGTTCACTGAGGAGAGGAACATGATGAATGTTGAGATTAGAGATAGAAGTTTGATTAGTCTGGATCACATTGACTTAACTAGGGAAGATATGTTGTGTATGCCAGAGGTTATTAAGGAGAATAAATCCTCAGGACCGAAAGGGATCTATCACAAGTTGCTGAGGGAGGCGAGAGATGAAATAGTATGGGCCCTGACAGCTATCTTTGTGGCATCCTTAAACACAGGTGAGGTGCTGGTGGACTGGAGGGTTGATCATGTTGTACCACTGTACAAGAAGTGCAACAGGGATATTCTGGGTAACCACAGAACAGTGAGCCTGACGTCAGTGGTGGAAAGGTGTCGGAGAAGGTCATGAGGGATAGGATGTATTTATATATAGAAAAGAATGGGCTTATCAGTGGTAAGCAACATGGTTTTGTGCGGGGGAACCATTACTAAATTAATGCCGTTTTTTTGAGGATGTGACCAAGTTGACAGATGAAGGAAGGGCTTTGATGTTATGTACATGGACTTTAGTGAGGTGTTTGAGAAGGTTCCCCATCGAAAATTAACAGAAAAAAATGAAGCCACATGATGTCCTGGATGTTCTAGCTCGGTAGATAAAGAACGAGTTGAGCAACAGGAAACAAAGTGTAGTAGTTCATGGGAAATTCTTGAAATGGAGAAAGGTGACCAGTGGAGTTCCACAGGGATCAGTGCTGGGGCCACTGTTGTTTGTGATACACATAAATGATCTGGAAGAGGGCACTGTAGGTATGATCAGCAAGTCTGCAGATGACACGAAGATTGCTGGCGTAGCAGAAAGCAGAAGGTACTGACAAAGACTACAGGAGAATACAGATAGACAGGAGAGTTGGCCGTAGAAGTTGCAATCAAGACAAATGTGAGGTGATGCATTTAGTCAAGTCTAATTCTTGAGCGAATTATACAGTGAATGGAACAGCGATGGGAAAGGTTGATGAGCAGAGAGATCTGGGAGCGCAGATCCAGTGTACCCTGAAGGTTGTTGCACAGGTGGATACAGTTTTCAAAAAGGCATATGGTATGCTTGCCTTCGGATGGGGTGCTGAGTATAAGATTTTGCAGGTCAGTTTAAAATTGTTCAAGACATTGGTTCGGCCGCATTTCGAATCCTGTGTACAATTTTGGTCGTCACCTTACCAAAACGGTGACGACGCGTTGGTGACAGTGCAGAGAAGGTTTACGAGGATATTGCCTGGTCTGGAAGGTGCCAGCTATGAAGAGAGGTTGGGTACGTTAGATTCATTCTCATTAGAAAACAAGGAGATTGAGGGGCGACCTAATTGAGGTTTACAAAATCATGAAGGGTAGACACAGGGTAGATAAAGATAAGCCTTTTTCCCAGGGTGAAGGGTCCAATAACCAGAGGTCACGCTTTCAAGGTGATAGGTGAAAAGATTAAGAGGATACACGGAGCAAGTACTTGATGCAGAGGGTGGTGGGTGTCTGGAACGCGTTGCTGGCCAAGGTGGAAGAGGCGGGCGCAGTTGATTCGTTTAAGCTGCGTCTGGACAGATGCATGAGTAAGTGGGAACAGAGGGCTACAGATTCTTAGGAATTGGGTGACAGGTTTAGACAGTACGTTTGAATTGGCTCAGGCTTGGAGGGCCCAAGGACCTATTCTTGGGCTCTAAATTTTATTTGGTCTTTGTTCTTGGTTCATTTGGATTTCTGCTTCCTGTGTCTGATGAGGACATGGAGGAGATGAAACCAGTCCACTTGGATAAAAAATACCAACACTTCGAAAGCACCACATGAGCCCTCAG